>NC_133850.1:1269267-1454267 GCF_047830755.1 Zonotrichia albicollis
CTTTTTTTACCAAATTTCTGCTCCATTTTCTGCCCTTTTTTTACCAAATTTCTGCCCCTTTTTACCCATTTTCTGCTCCTTTCCCACCTCTTTTCCACTCCATTTTCTGCCCCCTTTTTACCAAATTTCTGCCCTTTTTTACCCGTTTTCTGCCCCATTTTCTGCCCCATTTAAACCAAATTTCTGAACCTTTTTTACCCATTTTCTGTCCCATTTCCAGCCCCTTTCCCACCTCTTTTCCACTCCACTTTCTGCCCCACTTTACCCATTTTCTGCCCCTTTTAACCCATTTTCTGCCCCAATCTTACAAAATTTCTGCCCTTTTTTATCCATTTTTTTCCATTTTCTGCCCCACTTTACCCATTTTCTGCCCTTTTTTTTACCCATTTTCTGCCCCATTTTCTGCCCCATTTAAACCAAATTTCTGCCCCTTTTTTCCCCATTTTCTGCCCTTTTTTTTACCCTTTTTCTGCCCCTTTTTCACCCATTTTCTGCCCCATTTTCTGCCCCTTTTAAACCAAATTTCTGCCCCTTTTTTTCCAATTTTCTGCCCCATTTTCTGCCCTTTTTTCCCCATTTTCTGCCCCATTTTCTGCCCCATTTTCTGCCCTTTTTTCCCCCATTTTCTCCCCTTTTTTCCCCCATTTTCTGCCCCTTTTTCCCCCATTTTCTGCCCCATTTTCTGCCCCATTTTCTGCCCTTTTTCCCCCATTTTCTGCCCCTTTTTCCCCATTTTCTGCCCCATTTTCTGCCCTTTTTTCCCCCATTTTCTGCCCCATTTTCTGCCCCTTTTAAACCAAATTTCTGCCCCTTTTTTCCCCATTTTCTGCCCCATGTTCTGCCCCTTTCCCACCCTTTTTCCCGTTTTTTCCCATTTTCCCCCGTTTTCCCCCCGTTTCCCATCCTCACCTTTCCCCTTCCCCTTCCCCTTCCCTTTGTTCCCGGAGCTCCGCGCGTGGTTGGGAGGGTCCTCAAAGCTCTTGGTCTTGGCGTTGTAAGCCTGGAAAAAAACCCCAAAAATCCCAAATTTCACCAGAAACCCAAAGTTTGGTCCATCCCTGGGGTCTCCAGACCTCCAGAACTCATCCAGAACCTCCAGGAACCCATCCAGAACCTCCAGGAACCCATCCAGACCTCCAAGAACCCATCCAGACCTCCAAGAACCCACCCAGAACCTCCAAGATCCCATCCAGACCTCCAGGAACTCATCCAGGAACCCATCCAGACCTCGAGGAACCCATCCAGAACCTCCAAGAACCCATCCAGACCTCCAAGAACCCACCCAGAACCTCCAGGAACCCATCCAGACCTCCAGGAACTCATCCAGGAACCCATCCAGACCTCGAGGAACCCATCCAGAACCTCCAAGAACCCATCCACACCTCCAAGAACCCATCCAGACCTCGAGGAACCCATCCAGGAACCCATCCAGAACCTCCAGGAATCCATCCAGACCTCGAGGAACCCATCCAGAACCTCCAGGAACCCATCCAGACCTCCAAGAACCCATCCAGACCTCCAAGAACTCATCCAGAACCTCTAGGAACCCATCCAGACCTCGAGGAACCCACCCAGAACCTCCAGGAACCCATCCAGACCTCCAGGAACTCATCCAGGAACCCATCCAGACCTCGAGGAACCCATCCAGAACCTCCAAGAACCCATCCAGACCTCCAAGAACCCACCCAGAACCTCCAGGAACCCATCCAGACCTCCAAGAACCCATCCAGACCTCGAGGAACCCATCCAGGAACCCATCCAGAACCTCCAGGAATCCATCCAGACCTCGAGGAACCCATCCAGAACCTCCAGGAACCCATCCAGACCTCCAAGAACCCATCCAGACCTCCAAGAACTCATCCAGACCTCCAAGAACTCATCCAGAACCTCTAGGAACCCATCCAGACCTCGAGGAACCCACCCAGAACCTCCAGGAACCCATCCAGACCTCCAAGAACTCATCCAGACCTCCAAGAACTCATCCAGAACCTCTAGGAACCCATCCAGACCTCGAGGAACCCACCCAGAACCTCCAGGAATCCATCCAGACCTCCAGGAACCCATCCAGGAAACCATCCAGACCTCCAAGAACCCATCCAGACCTCCAGGAACCCATCCAGAACCTCCAGGAACCCACCCAGAACCTCCAGGAACCCACCCAGAACCTCCAGGAACGCATCCAGAACCTTCAGGAACCCAAATTTGGGTCCATCTCTGGTGTCTCCAGACCTCCAAGAACCCATCAACACCTCCAGGACCTCATCCAGATCTCCAAGAACCCATCCAGAACCTCCAGGAACCCATCCAGAACCTCCAGGAACCCACCCAGAACCTCCAGGAACCCACCCAGAACCTCCAGAACCTCCAAATCTCCTCCACCCCTGGCACCTCCAACCTTCTCCTCCACGCCTGGGACCTCTGGTGGCCTCACCTCCAGGAAGTAGAAGCGGTCCAGGCCGCCGGCCGAGTACTCCTGGATGCTCTCGGTCAGGTCTTCTCCATAGACCACGGAGCAGCGGCCTTGGACCGCCCGGAAGTCCACGGTGGCCTCCTCGTCGCTCCAGTAGAGCAGGTTGATGTCGGCGTGGTAGCTCGCCTTGGTGGACTTGTGCGTGTTCTCGGGCCTGGAAGGTTCCAGAAGAACCTCGGGGTTACGGGGGGGGACAACCCAAGGTGGGACAACCCAAGGTGGGACAACCCAAGGTGGGACCTCCTCGTGGTGGTGGGCTTGGGATGGAGAGAAGGTTGGAGGTGGGATGGGGAGTGAGAGAGGTTTGAGGTGTCCAGAGATGTCCTAAAATGGTGTGAGATGTCCAAAGACATCTCAAGATCTTCCAGGAGATCCCAAAAGGTTCTGAGATGTTCAAAGATCTCCAAAGATCTCCAAAGATGTCTCAGGATGTTCAAAGATCTCCAAAGACATCTCAGGATGTTCCAGGAGATCCAAAAACATTCTGAGATGTTCCAAGATCTCCAAAGACATCCAAAAATGTCCAAAGACATCTCAAGATCTTCCAGGAGATCCCAAAATGTTCTGAGATGTTCCAAGATCTCCAAAGACATCCAAAGATGTCCCAGGAGATCCAAAGAGATCTCAGGATGTTCCAGGAGATCCAAAAAGGTTCTGAGATGTTCAAAGATCTCCAAAGACATCCAAAGATGTCCAAAGATGTTCCAGAAGATCCAAAGATGTCTCAAGATCTTCCAGGAGACCCAAAGATGTTCTGAGATGTTCAAAGAGCTCCAAAGATGTCTCAAGATGTCCCAAAAACATCCAAAGACATCTCAAGATGTTCCAGGAGATCCCAAAATGGTTCTGAGATGTTCAAAGATCTCCAAAGATCTCCAAAGATGTCCAAAGACATCTCAAGATCTTCCAGGAGATCCCAAAATGTTCTGAGATGTTCCAAGATCTCCAAAGACATCTCAGGATGTTCCAGGAGATCCAAAGACATCTCAGGATGTTCCAGGAGATCCAAAAACATTCTGAGATGTTCCAAGATCTCCAAAGATCTCCAAAGATGTCTCAGGATGTTCAAAGATCTCCAAAGATGTCTCAAGATGTTCCAGGAGATCCAAAAACATTCTGAGATGTTCCAAGATCTCCAAAGACATCCAAAAATGTCCAAAGACATCTCAAGATCTTCCAGGAGACCCAAAAATGTTCTGAGATGTTCAAAGATCTCCAAAGATGTCTCAAGATGTCCCAAAAACATCCAAAGACATCTCAGGATGTTCCAGGAGATCCAAAAAAGGTTCTGAGATGCTCCAGGAGATCCAAAGACATCTCAAGATGTTCCAGGAGGTCCAAAAAGGTTCTGAGATGTTCCAAGATCTCCAAAGACATCCAAAGATGTCCAAAAATGTTCCAGAAGATCCAAAGATGTCCCAAATTATCCAAAAATACCCAAAGAAGTCCAAAGAAGTCCAAAGACATCTCAAGATGTTTCAGGAGATCCAAAAATGTTCTGAGATGTTCCAGGAGATCCAAAGATGTCTCAAAAAGTTCCAGGAGATCCAAAAAAGGTTCTGAGATGTTCAAAGATGTCCAAAGATGTTCCAGGATGTCCAAAAATGTCCCAAAATACCCAAAGAAGACCAAAGCCATCTCCAGACATCCAAAAAGGTCCAGAGATGTCCCACCAGGACCATCCAATCCATGGGTTCCCACCACAATTCCAGCACCGCTCGTGCCACCGACCCCAAATCCTCATTTTGGGTCCTTTTGCCCGATTTGGTGAAAAACCCTCGAGGATTTGGGGACAAAAGTCCCAATTTTGAGGAGAACCAGCCCCACCAAGTGTGGGAGAACCCTCCTGGTTCTGGGATGTCCCAACAAGGATCATCCAAAGCAGGAAGTCCAGCAAGAACCTCCAGAACTTCGAGCCACCAAGATCTCCTTCCACCACCATCTCCAAACCTTCTCAAAATGCCCCAAAACGCCCCAAAATCGACCGGATTTGGCACCTGGAGAACTTGGGAGATGCAGAGTTTGACGGGTTTGGTCCCACCACCATCTCCAAACCTTCCCAAAACGCCCCAAAATGCCCCAAATTTGGCACCTGGAGAACTTGGAGATGCAGAGTTTGACGGGTTTGGTCCCAACACCATCTCCAAACCTTCCCAAAATGCCCCAAAACGCCCCAAATTTGTCACCTGTAGAACTTGTGATGTCCACCTCATTGGGTTTGGTCCCACCACCATCTCCAAACCTTCTCAAACCCCCCAAACCACCCCAAAAGGCCCCAAATTTGTCACCTGTAGAACTTGGAGATGCAGAGTTTGATGGGTTTGGTTCCACCACCATCTCCAAACCTTCTCAAACCCCCCAAACCACCCCAAAACTGCCCAAATCTGTCACCTGTAGAACTTGTGATGTCCACCTCGTTGGGTTTGGTTCCACCACCATCTCCAAACCTTCCCAAACCTTCCCAAATCCGTCACCTGTAGAACTTGTAGACGCAGAGCTTGATGTCCACCTTGTTGGGTTTGGTCCCACCACCATCTCCAAACCCCTCAAAACGCCCCAAAGTTGTCACCTGTAGAACTTGTGATGTCCACCTCGTTGGGTTTGGTTCCACCACCATCTCCAAACCTTCTCAAACCCCCCAAACCACCCCAAAACTGCCCAAATCCGTCACCTGTAGAACTTGTAGACGCAGAGCTTGATGTCGGCCTCGTTGGTTTTGGTCCCACCACCATCTCCAAATCTTCTCAAACCCCCCAAACCTTCCCAAAACTGCCCAAAAGGCCCCAAATTTGTCACCTGTAGAACTTGGAGATGCAGAGTTTGATGGGTTTGGTCCCACCACCATCTCCAAACCTTCCCAAAATGCCCCAAAATGCCCCAAATTTGTCACCTGGAGAACTTGGAGATGCAGAGTTTGATGTCGGCCTTGTTGGGTTTGGTCCCACCACCATCTCCAAACCTTCCTAAACCTTCTCAAACCCCTCAAACCACCCCAAAACTGCCCAAATTCGTCACCTGTAGAACTTGGAGATGCAGAGTTTGATGGGTTTGGTCCCACCACCATCTCCAAACCTTCCCAAACCTTCTCAAACCACCCCAAAACTGCCCAAATCTGTCACCTGTAGAACTTGTGATGTCCACCTCGTTGGGTTTGGTTCCACCACCATCTCCAAACCTTCCCAAACCTTCCCAAATCCGTCACCTGTAGAACTTGTGATGTCCACCTCGTTGGGTTTGGTCCCACCACCATCTCCAAACCCCTCAAAACGCCCCAAAGTTGTCACCTGTAGAACTTGTGATGTCCACCTCGTTGGGTTTGGTCCCACCACCATCTCCAAACCTTCTCAAACCTTCCAAAACCCCCCAAATTTGTCACCTGTAGAACTTGTGACGTCCACCTCGTTGGGTTTGGTCCCACCACCATCTCCAAACCCCCCAAAACACCCCAAATCTGTCACCTGTAGAACTTGGAGATGCAGAGTTTGATGGGTTTGGTCCCACCACCATCTCCAAACCTTCCCAAACCTTCTCAAACCCCCCAAACCACCCCAAACCTTCCCAAATCTGTCACCTGTAGAACTTGTAGACGCAGAGCTTGATGTCGGCCTCGTTGGGTTTGGTCCCACCACCATCTCCAAACCTTCTCAAACCCCCCAAACCTTCTCAAACCCCCCAAACCACCCCAAATCTGTCACCTGTAGAACTTGTAGACGCAGAGTTTGATGTCGGCCTCGTTGGGTTTGCCGTTGCCGCGCAGGCTGCAGAAGATGCTCCGGACGCGGCCCACGCGGAACGGCTCGGGCGCGTCCAGGTTGCTGCCCTTGATGTACTCCGAGTACTTCCGGTAGTGCTCGGGGTGCAGCTCCTCGTCCACCGCCTCCTTCTTGGGCCTCTTGGCCGGGCTGGCCGGTTTGACGCTGCCGAAACGGCGAGAAACGGCCCCAAAACGTCGGCGCGGGCGGGTGGGGCGGAGTTATGGGGGTGGTGGAGGGGTTGGATGGACTTGGGTTGGGGTTGGCCATCAAAAGTTGGGGTTGTTCACCAAAAGTTGGAATTTGGGGATCTCGGAGGGGTTTGATGGACCTGAGTTGGGGTTGGCCATCAAAAGTTGGGTTTGGCCATCAAAAGTTGGGCTTGTGCATCAAAAGTTGGAATTTGGGGATCTTGGAGGGGTTTGATGGACCTGAGTTGGGTTTGGCCATCCAAAGTTGGGTTTGGCCATCAAAAGTTGGGGTTGTCCATCCAAGGTCGGAATTTGGGGATCTTGGAAGGGTTTGATGGACCTGAGTTGGGTTTGGCCATCAAAAGTTGGAATTTGGAGATCTTGGAAGGGTTTGATGGACTTGAGTTGGGTTTGGCCATCAAAAGTTGGGTTTGTGCATCAAAAGTTGGAATTTGGGGGTCTCGGAGGGGTTTGATGGACCTGAGTTGGGTTTGTCCACCAAAAGTTGGGTGGAGAGTTGGAATTTGGGGATCTTGGAGGGGTTTGATGGACCTGAGTTGGGTTTGGCCATCAAAAGTTGGAATTTGGGGATCTCGGAGGGGTTTGATGGACCTGAGTTGGGTTTGTCCACCAAAAGTTGGGTGGAGAGTTGGAATTTGGGGGTCTTGGAAGGGTTTGATGGACCCGAGTTGGGTTTGTCCATCAAAAGTTGGAATTTGGGGATCTTGGAGGGGTTTGATGGACCTGAGTTGGGTTTGTCCATCCAAAGTTGGGTGGAGAGTTGGAATTTGGGGATCTTGGAAGGGTTTGATGGACCTGAGTTAGGTTTGGCCATCAAAAGTTGGGGGATGTCCATCCAAAGTTGGAATTTGGGTATCTCGGAGGGGTTGGATGGACTTGGGTTGGGGTTGGCCATCAAAAGTTGGGTTTGTCCATCCAAAGTTGGAATTTGGGGATCTTGGAAGGGTTTGATGGACTTGAGTTGGGTTTGTCCATCAAAAGTTGGGTTTGGCCATCAAAAGTTGGAATTTGGGGATCTCGGAGGGGTTGGATGGACTTGGGTTGGGGTTGGCCATCAAAAGTTGGGGGATGTCCACTAAAAGTTGGAAGTTGGGGGTCTTGGAAGGGTTTGATGGACCTGAGTTGGGTTTGTCCATCAAAAGTTGGGTGGAGAGTTGGAATTTGGGGGTCTTGGAAGGGTTTGATGGACCTGAGTTGGGTTTGTCCATCAGAAGTTGGGTGGAGAGTTGGAATTTGGGGGTCTTGGAGGGGTTTGATGGATCTGAGTTGGGTTTGGCCATCCAAAGTTGGAATTTGGGGATCTTGGAAGGGTTGGATGGACCTGAGTTGGGTTTGGCCATCCAAAGTTGGGTTTGTCCATCAAAAGTTGGGTGAAGAGTTGGAATTTGGGGATCTCGAAGGGGTTGGATGGACCTGAGTTGGGTTTGTCCATCAAAAGTTGGGGGATGTCCACCAAAAGTTGAAAGTTGGGGGTCTTGGAGGGGTTTGATGGACCCGAGTTGGGTTTGGCCATCAAAAGTTGGGTTTGTGCATCAAAAGTTGGAAGTTGGGGATCTTGGAGGGGTTTGATGGACCTGAGTTGGGTTTGTCCATCAGAAGTTGGGTTTGTCCATCCAAAGTTGGAATTTGGGTATCTCGGAGGGGTTGGATGGACTTGGGTTGGGGTTGGCCATCAAAAGTTGGGTTTGTGCATCAAAAGTTGGAATTTGGGGATCTTGGAAGGGTTTGATGGACCTGAGTTGGGTTTGGCCATCAAAAGTTGGGGTTGTTCACCAAAAGTTGGAATTTGGGGATCTCGGAGGGGTTTGATGGACCTGAGTTGGGTTTGGCCATCCAAAGTTGGAATTTGGGGATCTCGGAGGGGTTTGATGGACCTGAGTTGGGTTTGTCCATCAAAAGTTGGGGGATGTCCACCAAAAGTTGAAAGTTGGGGGTCTTGGAGGGGTTTGATGGACCCGAGTTGGGTTTGTCCATCAAAAGTTGGGTTTGTGCATCAAAAGTTGGAATTTGGGGATCTCGGAGGGGTTTGATGGACCTGAGTTGGGTTTGTCCATCCAAAGTTGGAATTTGGAGATCTTGGAGGGGTTTGATGGACCTGAGTTGGGTTTGGCCATCAAAAGTTGGAATTTGGGGATCTTGGAAGGATTTGATGGACCTGAGTTGGGTTTGGCCATCAAAAGTTGGGTTTGTCCATCCAAAGTTGGAATTTGGGGATCTCGGAGGGGTTTGATGGACCCGAGTTGGGTTTGGCCATCAAAAGTTGGAATTTGGAGATCTTGGAGGGGTTTGATGGACCCGAGTTGGGTTTGGCCATCAAAAGTTGGAATTTGGGGATCTTGGAGGGGTTTGATGGACCCGAGTTGGGTTTGGCCATCCAAAGTTGGAATTTGGGGATCTCGGAGGGGTTTGATGGACCTGAGTTGGGTTTGGCCATCAAAAGTTGGAATTTGGGGATCTTGGAGGGGTTTGATGGACCCGAGTTGGGTTTGTCCATCCAAAGTTGGAATTTGGGGATCTCGGAGGGGTTTGATGGACCCGAGTTGGGTTTGGCCATCCAAAGTTGGGTTTGTGCATCAAAAGTTGGAAGTTGGGGATCTTGGAAGGGTTTGATGGACCTGAGTTGGGGTTGTGCATCAAAAGTTGGGTTTCTACATCAAAAGTTGGGTGGAGAGTTGGAATTTGGGGATCCTGGAAGGGTTTGATGGACCTGAGTTGGGTTTCTCCATCCAAAGTTGGAATTTGGAGATCTTGGAGGGGTTTGATGGACCTGAGTTGGGTTTCTCCATCCAAAGTTGGAATTTGGAGATCTTGGAGGGGTTTGATGGACCTGAGTTGGGTTTCTCCATCCAAAGTTGGAATTTGGAGATCTTGGAGGGGTTTTAGAGCCCTGACTTTGGTTTGTCCACCAAAAGTTGGGTGAAGATTTGGAATTGAAGGATCTTGGAGAGCTTTTAGATCCTCAACTCCACAATTCCAATTTATCCCCCCCAAATCTTTGGGTTCAAATTTAGAACCTCAAGATCTTTGAAGGATCTCCCAATTTCAAACCTTCCCATCCTGCAATTCCCAAAATTCCAACTCTCCGCCCCAAAATTCCCAAAACCTTCTGGAAATTCAGGACACCAGACCTTCACTGCCAGGTGGGAAAAGCCCCAGAATCCCATCCCGAAGGTGAGGAGATCCTCCAACCCACCTGAAGGAGAAGGCATCTGGCAGCAGGTAGACGCCATCGCCGACGCGGTACTGGACGCCGTTCTTGGTGGCCACGGCGTAGAACATCTTCCCATCGCTCTCCTCCAAGGGCTCGGCCACCTTGGGGATCTCCTTGAGCCTCACCTCGTCCAGGCGCGCGCAGCTCATGCAGAACCTGCTGGGACACCACCAAGTTCTCAGAACCTGCTGGGACACCACCAGGTTCTCCAAAAAACCTTTTTTGGGAGGTGGGGAGAAACCAAAATTTGGGTGGTTTCCACCCAAGAACTGACTTGTACTTGTTGTCCTCGGTGGGCCGCGTGCTGGGCGGGCTCTCGAAGCGCGCGTACTCCTGGTCGTACCACATCTGGTAGAAGTAGGTCCTCCCGTCGTCTTCCACCATCTTGATCTCCGTGTCCAGCCCGCCCTGGAGGACAAAGAGCGGCGCGGTGGCCGGGCAGGTCCAGATGTTCTCATCTCCATGTGCCATCTCCATGTTCTCACCTCCATGCTCTCACCTCCTGTCCCCACCTCCATGTCCTGTCCCCATCTCCATGTCCCCACCACGTCCCCACCACGTCCCCACCTCCACATTCTCACCTCCTGTCCCCACCATGTCCCCACCATGTCCCCACCATGTCCCCACCTCCATGTCCTGTCCCCACCTCCATGTTCTCACCTCCATGTCCTCACCTCCTGTCCCCACCTCTCATCCCCACCTCCATGTCCACACCTCCTGTTCTCACCTCCATGTTCTCATCTCCATGTCCCACCTCCATGTTCTCACCTCCTGTCCCCACCACGTCCCCATCTCCATGTCCCACCTCCTGTCCTCACCTCCATGTCCTCATCTCCATGTTCTCACCTCCATGTTCTCACCTCCATGTTCTCACCTCCATGTTCTCACCTCCTGTCCTAACCTCAAGGTCCCCACCTTCTGTCCCCACCTCCATCTTCTTAACCTCCATGTTCTCACCTCCATGTCTCCACCATGTCCCCACCTCCATGTTCTCATCTTCATGTCCCCACCTCCATGTCCTGTCCCCATCTCCATGGCCCCACCTCCTGTCCCCACCTCAATGTTCTCACCTCCATGTCCCTACCTCCTCCTGTCCCCACCATGTCTCCATCTCCTGTCCCCACCTCCATGTCCTGTCCCCATCTCCATGTCCCCATCATGTCCCCATCTCCATGGCCCCACCTCCTGTCCCATCCATGTTGCCACCTCCTGTCCCCACCTTGTCCCCATCTCCATGTCCCCACCATGTCCCCACCACCTCCTGTCCCCGCCACGTCCCCACCATGTCCCACCATGTCCCACCATGTCCCCACCTCCTGTCCCCACCATGTCCCCACCTCCTGTCCCCACCATGTCCCACCATGTCCCACCACGTCCCCACCATGTCCCCACCTCCTGTCCCCACTCCTGTCCCCACCTCCATGTCCCACCATGTCCCCACCATGTCCCCACCTCCATGTTCCCATCTCCATGTCCTGTCCCCACCTCCATGTCCTGTCCCCATCTCCATGTCCCACCATGTCCCCATCTCCATGTCCCCACCTCCATGTCCTGTCCCCACCTCCATGTCCTGTCCCCATCTCCATGTCCCACCATGTCCCCACCTCCATGTCCCCACCATGTCCCACCAGGTCCCCACCACCTCCTGTCCCCACCATGTCCCCACCACGTCCCCACCATGTCCCCACCTCCTGTCCCCACCTCCATGGCCCAGTTGTCCGAGGGCGCCTTGTAGATGACGTTGACCTTGCCGTGGATGTAGGAGAGCTGCATGTCCTCGCACTCGTCCACCAGGAACAGCTCCAGAGGGTCCGAGGTGGCCCCCAGGACGGTGTCCGAGCCCGGGCAGAACCAGTGGGCGTGGAACATCTGGCCACTGCTGTCCTCCCACATGGCCGTCACCCTGAGGGGTGGCACGGGGTCACAGGGGACATCCCACTGTCCCCAACCTCGTGGGACCATGGAGAACCCACCTGGCCAGGTGGGATCATCAGGGACATCCCCATGGGAGAATGGAGAACCCACCTGGCCAGGTGGGATCATCAGGGATGTCCCCAAGACCATCAGACTGAGGAGAACCCACCTGGCCAGGTGGGATCATCGGGGACATCCCCATGGGAGAATGGAGAACCCACCTGGCCTGGTGGGATCATTGGGGATGTCCCCATGTCACCAACCCATAGGACTGGGGAGAACCCACCTGGCTTGGTGGGATCATCAGGGATGTCCCCAACCCCATGGGGGAATGGAGAACCCACCTGGCTTGGTGGGATCATTGGGGACATCCCACTGTCCCCATCCCATAGGAGAATGGAGAACCCACCTGGCCAGGTGGGATCATCAGGGACATCTCCATGTCCCCACCCCTGTGTGAGGATGGAGAACCCACCTGGCCAGGTGGGATCATTGGGGATGTCACCATGGGACTGGGGAGAACCCACCTGGCCAGGTGGGATCATCAGGGATGTCCCCATGTCACCAACCCATGGGAGAATGGAGAACCCACCTGGCTTGGTGGGATCATCAGGGTTGTCCCCAACCCCACAAGAGAATGGAGAACCCACCTGGCCAGGTGGGATCATCAGAGATGTCCCCAAGACCATGGGATTGAGGAGAACCCACCTGGCCAGGTGGGATCATTGGAGATGTCCCCAAGGCCATGGGACTGAGAAGAACCCACCTGGCCAGGTGGGATCATCAGGGATGTCCCCATAGGAGAATGGAGAACCCACCTGGCTTAGTGGGATCATCAGGGACATCCCCAGCCCCACGGGAGAATGAAGAACCCACCTGGCCAGGTAGAGGGGCTGGGTGGGGATGTCCCCATGTCCCCAGAAGATGGAGAACCCACCTGGCCAGGTGGGATCATCAGGGATGTCCCCATGGGAGAATGGAGAACCCACCTGGCTTGGTGGGATCACCAGGGACATCCCCAGCCCCACGGGAGAATGGAGAACCCACCTGGCTTGGTGGGATCATTGGGGACATCTCCATGTCCCCACCCCCGTGAGAAGATGCAGAACCCACCTGGCCAGGTGGGATCATTGGGGATGTCCCCATGACCCCATGTCCCCAGAAGATGCAGAACCCACCTGGCCAGGTAGAGGGGCTGGGTGGGGATGTCCCCATGTCCCCATGACCCCAGAAGATGGAGAACCCACCTGGCCAGGTAGAGGGGCTTGCTGGGGTCGTCGGGGCTCACGGACACGCAGTCTCCGACCTCCAGCGTCTCGGAGTCGATGCAGACGCGTTGGTAGAAATCCTTCTTGCCGTCGCTCTGCGGGACACGGGGGCGTCACAGGTACGGCCTCACCTGGAGGGGACCTCACCTGGAGGGGACCTCACCTGGAGGGGACCTCACCTGGGTGGGACCTCACCTGGGTGGGGCCATCACCTCCAAGATCCAACTCTAACCTCACCTGGATGGGTTCTCCATCCACGAGATCCAACTCTGGTCTCACCTGGATGTGTTCCTCCACCTGGATGGGGCCCTCACCTGGAGGGAACCTCACCTGGATGGGACCCTCACCTGGATGGGTTTCTTCACCCACAAAATCCAACTCTGGTCTCAGCTGGATGGGTTCTCCTAATCTGGATGGGTTCCTTCACCTGGATGGGTTCCCTCACCCATGAGATCCAACTCTGGTCTCACCTGGATGGGTTCTCCTCACCTGGATGGGTTCCCCTATCTATGAAACCCAACTCTGGTCTCACCTGGATGGGTTCCCCCACCTGGATGGGGCCCTCACCTAGAGGGGACCTTCACCTGGATGGGTTCCCTCACCTGGATGGGGCCATCACCCACAAGATCCAACTCTGGTCTCACCTGGATGGGTTCTCCTCACCTGGATGGGTTCTCCATCCATGAGATCCAACTCTGGTCTCACCTGGACAGGTTCCCTCACCTGGACAGGTTCCCTCATCCATGAGATCCAACTCTGACCTCACCTGGATGGGTTCTCCATCCACCAGATCCAACTCTGAACTCACCTGGATGGGTTCCCCTCATCTGGATGGGTTCCCTCATCCATGAGATCCAACTCTGACCTCACCTGGATGGGTTCCCTCACCTGGACAGGTTCCCTCATCCATGAGATCCAACTCTGACCTCACCTGGATGGGTTCTCCTAATCCGGATGGGTTCTCCATCCACCAGATCCAACTCTGGTCTCACCTGGATGGGTTCTCCTCACCTGGATGAGTTCTCCATCCACGAGATCCAACTCTGACCTCACCTGGATGGGTTCTCCTCACCTGGATGGGTTCTCCATCCACAAAATCCAACTCTGGTCTCACCTGGATGGGTTCTCCTCACCTGGATGGGTTCTCCATCCATGAGATCCAACTCTGGTCTCACCTGCATTGGTTCCCTCACCTGGATGGGTTCTCCATCCATGAGATCCAACTCTGACCTCACCTGGATGGGTTCTCCTCACCTGGATGGGTTCCTTCACCCACAAAATCCAACTCTAACCTCACCTGGATGGGTTCTCCTCACCTGGACAGGTTCCCTCACCCATGAGATCCAACTCTGACCTCACCTGGATGGGTTCTCCTCACCTGGATGGGTTCCCCTATCTATGAAACCCAACTCTGGTCTCACCTGGATGTGTTCCCCCACCTGGATGGGGCCCTCACCTGGATGGGTTTCTTCACCCACAAAATCCAACTCTGGTCTCAGCTGGATGGGTTCTCCTAATCTGGATGGGTTCCTTCACCTGGACAGGTTCCCTCATCCATGAGATCCAACTCTGACCTCACCTGGATGGGTTCTCCTAATCCGGATGGGTTCTCCATCCATGAGATCCAACTCTGGTCTCACCTGGATGGGTTCTCCTCATCTGGATGGGGCCCTCACCTAGAGGGGACCTTCACCTGGATGGGTTCCCTCACCTGGATGGGGCCATCACCCACAAGATCCAACTCTGGTCTCACCTGGATGGGTTCTCCTCACCTGGATGGGTTCTCCATCCATGAGATCCAACTCTGGTCTCACCTGGATGGGTTCTCCTCACCTGGATGGGTTCTCCATCCATGAGATCCAACTCTGGTCTCACCTGGACAGGTTCCCTCACCTGGACAGGTTCCCTCATCCATGAGATCCAACTCTGGTCTCACCTGGATGGGTTCTCCTCACCTGGATGGGTTCTCCATCCATGAGATCCAACTCTGGTCTCACCTGGATGGGTTCTCCTCATCTGGATGGGTTCCCTCATCCATGAGATCCAACTTTGGCCTCTCCGGGATGGGTTCCCCCACCTGGATGGGTTCTCCACACCTAGACAGGTTCCCTCATCCATGAGATCCAACTCTGGTCTCACCTGGATGGGTTCTCCTCACCTGGATGGGTTCTCCTCACCTGGATGGGCTCCCTCACCCATGAGATCCAACTCTAACCTCACCTGGATGGGTTCTCCTCACCTGGATGGGTTCCTTCACCCACAAAATCCAACTCTAACCTCACCTGGATGGGTTCTCCTCACCTAGACAGGTTCCCTCATCCATGAGATCCAACTCTGACCTCACCTGGATGGGTTCCCTCACCTGGATGGGTTCTCCGTCCATGAGATCCAACTCTGACCTCACCTGGATGGGTTCTCCTAATCTGGATGAGTTCTCCATCCACCAGATCCAACTCTGGTCTCACCTGGATGGGTTCTCCTCACCTGGATGGATTCTCCATCCACCAGATCCAACTCTGGTCTCACCTGGATGGGTTCCCTCACCTGGATGGGTTCCTTCACCAACAAAATCCAACTCTGACCTCACCTGGATGGGTTCTCCTCACCTGGATGGGTTCTCCATCCACAAAATCCAACTCTAACCTCACCTGGATGGGTTCTCCATCCACCAGATCCAACTCTGACCTCACCTGGATGGGTTCTCCTCACCTGGATGGGGCCCTCACCTAGAGGGGACCTTCACCTGGATGGGTTCCCTCACCTGGATGGGTTCCCTCATCCATGAGATCCAACTCTGACCTCACCTGGATGGGTTCTCCTCACCTGGATGGGTTCTCCATCCATGAGATCCAACTCTGACCTCACCTGGATGGGTTCCCTCACCTGGACAGGTTCCCTCATCCATGAGATCCAACTCTGACCTCACCTGGATGGGTTCTCCTAATCCGGATGGGTTCTCCATCCACCAGATCCAACTCTGGTCTCACCTGGATGGGTTCTCCTCACCTGGATGGGTTCTCCATCCACCAGATCCAACTCTGGTCTCACCTGGATGGGTTCTCCTCACCTGGATGAGTTCTCCATCCACGAGATCCAACTCTGACCTCACCTGGATGGGTTCTCCTCACCTGGATGGGTTCTCCATCCACCAGATCCAACTCTGGTCTCACCTGGATGGGTTCCCTCACCTGGATGGGTTCCTTCACCCACAAAATCCAACTCTAACCTCACCTGGATGGGTTCTCCTCACCTGGATGGGTTCCTTCACCCACAAAATCCAACTCTAACCTCACCTGGATGGGTTCTCCTCACCTGGACAGGTTCCCTCACCCATGAGATCCAACTCTGACCTCACCTGGATGGGTTCTCCTCACCTGGATGGGTTCCCCTATCTATGAAACCCAACTCTGGTCTCACCTGGATGTGTTCCCCCACCTGGATGGGGCCCTCACCTGGATGGGTTTCTTCACCCACAAAATCCAACTCTGGTCTCAGCTGGATGGGTTCTCCTAATCTGGATGGGTTCCTTCACCTGGACAGGTTCCCTCATCCATGAGATCCAACTCTGACCTCACCTGGATGGGTTCTCCTAATCCGGATGGGTTCTCCATCCATGAGATCCAACTCTGGTCTCACCTGGATGGGTTCTCCTCATCTGGATGGGGCCCTCACCTAGAGGGGACCTTCACCTGGATGGGTTCCCTCACCTGGATGGGGCCATCACCCACAAGATCCAACTCTGGTCTCACCTGGATGGGTTCTCCTCACCTGGATGGGTTCTCCATCCATGAGATCCAACTCTAACCTCACCTGGATGGGTTCTCCTAATCTGGATGGGTTCTCCATCCACCAGATCCAACTCTGAACTCACCTGGATGGGTTCTCCTCATCTGGATGGGTTCCCTCACCCATGAGATCCAACTTTGGCCTCTCCTGGATGGGTTCCCCCACCTGGATGGGTTCTCCTCACCTGGACAGGTTCCCCCATCCACGAGATCCAACTCTGGTCTCACCTGGATGGGTTCTCCTCACCTGGATGGGCTCCCTCACCCATGAGATCCAACTCTAACCTCACCTGGATGGGTTCTCCTCACCTGGATGGGTTCCTTCACCCACAAAATCCAACTCTAACCTCACCTGGATGGGTTCTCCTCACCTGGATGGGTTCCCCCATCCACAAAATCCAACTCTGACCTCACCTGGATGGGTTCCATCACCTGGATGGGTTCCTTCACCCACAAAATCCAACTCTAACCTCACCTGGATGGGTTCTCCTCACCTGGACAGGTTCCCTCATCCATGAGATCCAACTTTGGCCTCTCCTGGATGGGTTCCCCCACCTGGATGGGTTCTCCTCACCTGGACAGGTTCCCCCATCCACGAGATCCAACTCTGGTCTCACCTGGATGGGTTCTCCTCACCTGGATGGGCTCCCTCACCCATGAGATCCAACTCTAACCTCACCTGGATGGGTTCTCCTCACCTAGACAGGTTCCCTCATCCATGAGATCCAACTCTGACCTCACCTGGATGGGTTCTCCTAATCTGGATGAGTTCTCCATCCACCAGATCCAACTCTGGTCTCACCTGGATGGGTTCCCTCACCTGGATGGGTTCCTTCACCAACAAAATCCAACTCTAACCTCACCTGGATGGGTTCTCCTCACCTGGATGAGTTCTCCATCCACGAGACCCAACTCTGACCTCACCTGGATGGGTTCTCCTCACCTGGATGGGTTCTCCATCCACAAAATCCAACTCTGACCTCACCTGGATGGGTTCCCTCACCTGGATGGGTTCTCCATCCATGAGATCCAACTCTGGTCTCACCTGGATGGGTTCTCCTAATCTGGATGGGTTCCTTCACCTGGACAGGTTCCCTCATCCATGAGATCCAACTCTGACCTCACCTGGATGGGTTCTCCTAATCTGGATGGGTTCTCCATCCATGAGATCCAACTCTGGTCTCACCTGGATGGGTTCTCCTCATCTGGATGGGGCCCTCACCTAGAGGGGACCTTCACCTGGATGGGTTCCCTCACCTGGATGGGGCCATCACCCACAAGATCCAACTCTGGTCTCACCTGGATGGGTTCTCCTCACCTGGATGGGTTCTCCTCACCTGGACAGGTTCCCTCATCCATGAGATCCAACTCTGGTCTCACCTGGATGGGTTCTCCTCACCTGGATGGGTTCTCCATCCACGAGATCCAACTCTGGTCTCACCTGGATGGGTTCTCCTCACCTGGATGGGTTCCTTCACCCACAAAATCCAACTCTAACCTCACCTGGATGGGTTCTCCTCACCTGGACAGGTTCCCTCATCCATGAGATCCAACTTTGGCCTCTCCTGGATGGGTTCCCCCACCTGGATGGGTTCTCCTCACCTAGACAGGTTCCTTCACCCACAAAATCCAACTCTGACCTCACCTGGATGGGTTCTCCTCACCTGGACAGGTTCCCTCATCCATGAGATCCAACTCTGACCTCACCTGGATGGGTTCTCCTCACCTGGATGGGCCCATCACCCACAAGATCCAACTCTGGTCTCACCTGGATGGGTTCCCCTCACCTGGATGGGTTCTCCATCCATGAGATCCAACTCTGGTCTCACCTGGATGGGTTCCCCTCACCTGGATGGGTTCCCTCACCCATGAGATCCAACTCTGGTCTCACCTGGATGGGTTCTCCTCACCTGGATGGGTTCTCCTAATCTGGATGAGTTCTCCATCCACGAGATCCAACTCTGACCTCACCTGGATGGGTTCTCCTCACCTGGATGGGTTCTCCATCCACAAAATCCAACTCTAACCTCACCTGGATGGGTTCCCTCACCTGAATGGGTTCCCTCACCCATGAGATCCAACTCTAACCTCACCTGGATGGGTTCTCCTCACCTGGATGGGTTCCCCTATCTATGAAACCCAACTCTGGTCTCACCTGGATGTGTTCCCCCACCTGGATGGGGCCCTCACCTGGAGGGAAACTCACCTGGATGGGTTTCTTCACCCACAAAATCCAACTCTGGTCTCAGCTGGATGGGTTCTCCTAATCTGGATGGGTTCCTTCACCTGGACAGGTTCCCTCATCCATGAGATCCAACTCTGACCTCACCTGGATGGGTTCTCCTAATCTGGATGGGTTCTCCATCCATGAGATCCAACTCTGGTCTCACCTGGATGGGTTCTCCTCATCTGGATGGGTTCCCCTATCTATGAAACCCAACTCTGGTCTCACCTGGATGGGTTCTCCTCATCTGGATGGGGCCCTCACCTAGAGGGGACCTTCACCTGGATGGGTTCCCTCACCTGGATGGGGCCATCACCCACAAAATCCAACTCTGGTCTCACCTGGATGGGTTCTCCTCACCTGGATGGGTTCTCCATCCATGAGATCCAACTCTGGTCTCACCTGGATGGGTTCCCTCACCTGGACAGGTTCCCTCATCCATGAGATCCAACTCTGACCTCACCTGGATGGGTTCTCCTCATCTGGATGGGTTCCCTCATCCATGAGATCCAACTTTGGCCTCTCCTGGATGGGTTCCCCCACCTGGATGGGTTCTCCTCACCTGGACAGGTTCCCCCATCCACCAGATCCAACTCTGGTCTCACCTGGATGGGTTCCCCTCATCTGGATGGGTTCCCTCATCCATGAGATCCAACTCTGACCTCACCTGCATGGGTTCCCTCACCTTGCCAGATCTCCTCCCCTGGACGTGTCCCCTCCCCTGGACGTGTCCCCTCACCTGCGCAGGTTCCTCACCTTGATGGGCTCCCCCACCCAGCAGATCCTGCTCTTGTTCTGCTTCTTCTTGCGGCCCTGGAGCATCTTCTTGGGCGAGGGCATCTCGGGGATGTTGTCATCGACCTCCTCATCCTCGTCCGCCTCCCGCACCGCCAGGTTGGGACACCTGCGGTGGCACCGGGGGCGTCACCGGGGATGGGACAGCGGGCTTGGGGACATCGGGGACGTTGAGGACGTTGGGGACAGCGGGGACATCGGGGACGTCGGGGACATTGGGGACATCGGGGACATCAGGGACGTTGAGGATGTTGGGGACATCGGGGACATCAGGGACGTTGAGGATGTTGGGGACATCGGGGACATCAGGGACGTTGAGGATGTTGGGGACATCGGGGACGTCGGGGACATTGGGGACGTCGGGGACAGGGGGGACATCAGGGACGTTGGGGACATCGGGGACATCGGGGACATCGGGGACGTTGGGGACATTGGGGACATCAGGGACATCAGGGACGTTGGGGACGTCGGGGACAGGGGGGACATCGGGGACGTTGGGGACATCGGGGACATCGGGGACATCGGGGACGTTGGGGACATTGGGGACATCCGGGACATCAGGGATGTTGGGGACATCGGGGACGTCGGGGACATCGGGGACATCGGGGACGGCGGGGACATCAGGGATGTTGGGGATGTTGGGGACATCAGGGACATCAGGGACGTTGGGGACATTGGGGACATTGGGGACATCAGGGACATCGGGGACGGCGGGGACATTGGGGACATCGGGGACGGCGGGGATGTGGGGGACATTGGGGACATCGGGGACATCGGGGACGTTGGGGACATCGGGGACATCAGGGATGTTGGGGACATCGGGGACATCGGGGACGTTGGGGACATCGGGGACGGCGGGGATGTGGGGGACATTGGGGACATTGGGGACATCGGGGACGTCGGGGACATCGGGGACATCAGGGACGTTGGGGACATTGGGGACAGCGGGGACATCGGGGACGTCGGGGATGTTGGGGACATCAGGGACATTGGGGACGTCGGGGACATCGGGGACATCGGGGATGTTGGGGACATTGGGGACATTGGGGACGTTGGGGACATCAGGGATGTTGGGGACATCTGGGACATTGGGGACATCGGGGACAGGGGGGACATCAGGGACGTCGGGGACATCAGGGATGTTGGGGACATCGGGGACATCAGGGACATCAGGGACATTGGGGACAGCGGGGACATCGGGGACGTCGGGGATGTTGGGGACATCAGGGACATTGGGGACATCGGGGACATCGGGGACATTGGGGACATCGGGGACGTTGGGGACATCGGGGACATCAGGGACGTTGGGGACATTGGGGACATTGGGGACATCAGGGACATTGAGGACATCGGGGACATCAGGGACATCGGGGACATCGGGGACATTGGGGACATTGGGGACATTGGGGACATTGGGGACGTCGGGGACGTTGGGGACATTGGGGACATCGGGGACATCGAGGACAGGGCCACCCACCTCCTCTGCAGACACGCCTGCTTGCTGCGACCGCTGCCACCGAACTTGACCATGTTCTGGCACGCCTTGCACTTGCCACACTCGGGCTGCTGGCACACCTGGCACGGCACGGGGACACCGGTGACACCGGGAAGGACCATCCATGATTGACCCAACCAGCTCGTGGTGGTGGTGTTGGTCAAGACTGGAAGACTCTCCAAGATCAACCCAACCAGCTCGTGGTGTTGGTGTTGGTCAAGGTTGGGAGATCTTCCAACACCAACCAACCCAACCCACGACAATGACATTGACCAAGGCTGGAAAAGCCCTCCAAGATCAACCCAACCCATGACAATGACATTGACCAAGATTGGAACACTCTCCATGATCAACCCAACCAGCTCATGGTGTTGGTGTTGGTCAAGGTTGGGAGATCTTCCAACACCAACCAACCCATGACATTGACCAAGGCCTCCTAACCCAACCCATGACAATGACATTGACCAAGATTGGAAGACTCTCCAAGATCAACTCAACCAGCTCATGGTGTTGATGTTGGCAAAGACTGGAAGACTCTCCATGATCAACCCAACCAGCTCATGGTGTTGGTGTTGGTCAAGGTTGGGAGATCTTCCAAAAGAACCAACCAACCATGACAATGACATTGACCAAGATTGGAAGACTCTCCAAGATCAACTCAACCAGCTCATGGTGTTGATGTTGGCCAAGATTGGAAGACTCTCCATGATCAACCCAACCAGCTCATGGTGTTGGTGTTGGTCAAGGTTGGAAGATCTTCCAAAAGCAACCAACCCATGACAATGACATTGACCAAGGCTGGAAAAGCCCTCCAAGATCAACCCAACCCATGACAATGACATTGACCAAGGCTGGAAAAGCCCTCCAAGATCAACCCAACCCATGACAATGACATTGACCAAGATTGGAAGACTCTCCAAGATCAGCCAACCCAACCAAGGGAGATGATGTAGACCAAGATTGGAAGAGACCTTCAAGACCAACCCAACCCAACCCATGACGTTGATGTTGGCCAACACTGGGAGTCCTTCAAGACCAACCAACCCAACCCAACCCAACCCATGATGTTGATGTTGGCCAACACTGGGAGTCCTTCAAGACCAACCCAACCCAACCCAACCCATGATGTTGGCCAACACCGAGAGTCCTTCAAGACCAAACCAACCCAACCCAAACCAACCCAACCCAACCCAACTCATGACATTGATGTTGGCCAACACCGAGAGTCCTTCAAGACCAAACCAACCCAACCCAACTCATAATGTTGATGTTGGCCAACACTGGGAGACCTTCAAGACCAACCAACCCAACCCAACCCAAACCATGACGCTGATGTTGGCCAACTCTGAGAGTCCTTCAAGACCAACCCAACCCAACCCATGACAATGACATTGACCAAGATTGGAAGACTCTCCAAGATCAGCCAACCCAACCAAGGGAGATGATGTAGACCAAGATTGGAAGAGACCTTCAAGACCAACCCAACCCAACCCATGATGTTGATGTTGGCCAACACTGGGAGTCCTTCAAGACCAACCCAACCCAACCCAACCCAACCCAACCCATGATGTTGATGTTGGCTAACATGGAGAGTCCTTCAAGACCAACCCAACCCAACCCAACCCAACCCAACCCAACCCATGATGTTGATGTTGGCCAACACTGGGAGTCCTTCAAGACCAACCAACCCAACCCAACCCAACCCAACCCATGATGTTGATGTTGGCTAACATGGAGAGTCCTTCAAGACCAAACCAACCCAACCCAAACCAACCCAACCCAACTCATGACGTTGATGTTGGCCAACACTGAGAGTCCTTCAAGACCAAACCAACCCAACCCAAACCAACCCAACCCAAACCAACTCAACCCATGACGTTGATGTTGGCCAACACTGGGAGTCCTTCAAGACCAAACCAACCCAACCCAACCCAACTCATGATGCTGATGTTGGCCAACACTGGGAGTCCTTCAAGACCAACCAACCCAACTCATGATGTTGATGTTGGCCAACACTGAGAGTCCTTCAAGACCAACCCAACCCAACCCAACCCAACCTATGATGTTGATGTTGGCCAACATTGAGAGTCCTTCAAGACCAACCCAACCCAACCCAACCCAACCTATGATGTTGATGTTGGCCAACATTGAGAGTCCTTCAAGACCAACCAACCCAACCCAACTCATGATGTTGATGTTGGCCAACACTGGGAGTCCTTCAAGACCAACCCAACCCAACCCATGATGTTGATGTTGGCCAACATTGAGAGTCCTTCAAGACCAACCAACCCAACCCAACTCATGATGTTGATGTTGGCCAACATTGAGAGTCCTTCAAGACCAAACCAACCCAACCCAACTCATGATGTTGATGTTGGCCAACACTGGGAGTCCTTCAAGACCAAACCAACCCAACCCAACCCAACCCATGACATTGATGTTGGCCAACACTGGGAGTCCTTCAAGACCAAACCAACCCAACCCAACCCAACTCATGACGTTGATGTTGGCCAACACTGGGAGTCCTTCAAGACCAACCCAACCCAACCCAACCCACGACATTGACCAAGGCTGGAAGACCCCCCCCAACACCAAACCCAACCGCGCCGGCGAGCCGCGGTCACCTCGCAGACGCCGCAGCGCCGGCGCTTGGTGGCGTTCTCCTTGTCCTCCTCGCGCTCGTCCTTCTCGATCTGCTCCGAGAAGAAGGTGTCGAAGATGAGGTACACCAGCTTGGTGGTGGTGGCCTTGGTGGGACCCTTGTCCTTGTCGATGCGCGTCGGGTGCCGGATGGCCTGGCGCCGCACGGCTCGCCTGCGGCACGGGGACGGCGCTCAGGCCACGCCCAGGGGGCGGGGAGGCCACACCCAGGGGCGTGGCCACCACCCCGGGGACCTCCACGGGTGGCCAGGTGAGGTCTCCAAAAGGTGGGGATGGATTTTGGGTGGGGGGACCCAACGCTGGAGCAACACCAGGTTTGGGTTTGCCCGATTTCGGGAGGATCTTCCCCAATTTCAGGAGGGATTTTTGTGATCTTGGGAGGATCTTCCAAATTTTGAGAGAAATGTCCCAATTTTGGGAGGATCTTCCCAATTTCAGGAGAATCTTCTCAGTTTCAGGATCTTCCCAATTTTGGGAGAATTCTCCCAGTTTTAAGAAGGTCATCCCAATTTCGGGAGGATCTTCCCCAATTTCAAGAGGGATTTTTGTGATCTTGGGAGGATCTTCCAAATTTTGGGAGAATTCGCCCGGTTTTGGGAGGATCTTCTCAATTTTAGGAGAGATTTTGGGATCTTGGGAGGATCTTCTCAATTTTAGGAGGATCTTCCCAGTTTTGGGAGGATCTTCCCAATTTCAGGAGAGATTTTGGGATCTTGGGAGGATCTTCCCAATTTTGGGAGAGATTTTGGGATCTTGGGAGGATCTTCCCAATTTCAGGAGAGATTTTGGGATCTTGGGAGGATCTTCCCAATTTTGGGAGAGATTTTGGGATCTTGGGAGGATCTTCCCAATTTCAGGAGAGATTTTGGGATCTTGGGAGGATCTTCCCAGTTTTGGGAGGATCTTCCCCAATTTCAGGAGGATCTTCCCAATTTTGGGAGAATTCTCCCAGTTTTAAGAAGGTCATCCCAATTTTGGGAGGATCTTCCCAATTTCAGGAGAGATTTTGGGATTTGGGAGGATCTTCTCAATTTCAGGAGGATCTTCCCCAATTTCAGGAGGATCTTCCCAATTTTGGGAGGATCTTCCCAATTTCAAGAGGGATTTTTGTGATCTTGGGAGGATCTTCCCAATTTTGGGAGGATCTTCCCCAATTTCAGGAGAGATTTTGGGATCTTGGGAGGATCTTCTCCATTTTGAGAGAAATGTCCCAATTTCAGGACAATCTTCCCAATTTCAGGAGGATCTTCCCAGTTTTAGGAAGGTTTTTGTGATCTTGGGAGGATCTTCCCAGTTTTGGGAGGATCTTCCCAATTTTGGCAGAATTCTCCCAATTTTAAGAAGGTCACCCCAATTTTGGGAAGGTTTCTGCTCGGACTCCCAACCCTTCCCACACCACCCAACCCAAATCCTCACCAATTTTGGGAAGATTTTCCCAACTTTGCTTGGACTCCCCCAAATTTTGCGCTGACAGAACCCAAACCCTTCCCAATCTCGGGCAAATCCTCTTTGGAGGTCCCAAATTTTGGTCACATTTTTGGCTTTTTTTGCCCCAAAACCTCCCCTCCTTCCCAGGGGTGACCTCACCCACCTCAATGAGATCCCTCACAAGAATCCCCCCAAATTTTGAGATTTCCCCAACATTGACACCACGGAACCCAAACCCTTCCGGATTTTCATGGGAATTTTCCCGATTTTGGCTTTTTTTGCCCCAAAACTTCACCTCTTGCCCAGAGGTGACCTCACCCACCTCAATGAGTTCCCTCACGAGAACCCCCCCAAATTTTGGGCCGATTTCCCCGACATTGACACCACGGAACCCAAACCCTTCCGGATTTTCGTGGGAATTTTCCCGATTTTGGCTTTTTTTGCCCCAAAACTTCACCTCTTGCCCAAGGTGACCTCACCCACCTCGATGAGATCCCTCATGAGAATCCCCCCAAATTTTGGGCCGATTTCCCCGACATTGACACCGCGGAACCCAAACCCTTCTGGATTTTGGTGGGATTTTTCCCGATTTTGGCTTTTTTTGCCCCAAAACTTCACCTCTTGCCCAAGGTGACCTCACCCACCTCAATGAGATCCCTCACAAGAACCCCCAAATTTTGGGCCGATTTCCCCGACATTGACACCACGGAACCCAAACCCCTGATGGGATTTTGATGGGATTTTTCCCGATTTTGGCTTTTTTTGCCCCAAAACTTCACCTCTTGCCCAAGGTGACCTCACCCACCTCAATGAGATCCCTCACAAGAACCCCCAAATTTTGAGATTTCCCCGACATTGACACCGCGGAACCCAAACCCCTGACGGGATTTTCGTGGGAATTTTCCCGATTTTGGCTTTTTTTGCCCCAAAATTTCACCTCCTTCCCAGGGGTGACCTCACCCACCTCAATGAGTTCCCTCACAAGAACCCCCAAATTTTGGCCCAATTTCCCCGACATTGACACCGCGGAACCCAAACCCCTGACGGGATTTTGGTGGGAATTTTCCCGATTTTGGCTTTTTTTACCCCAAAACTTCACCTCTTGCCCAAGGTGACCTCACCCACCTCAATGAGTTCCCTCACGAGAATCCCCCCAAATTTTGGGCCGATTTCCCCGACATTGACACCACGGAACCCAAACCCTTCCGGATTTTCATGGGAATTTTCCCGATTTTGGCTTTTTTTGCCCCAAAACCTCCCCTCCTTCCCAGGGGTGACCTCACCCACCTCGATGAGTTCCCTCAC
Source organism: Zonotrichia albicollis (assembly GCF_047830755.1). Lineage (NCBI taxonomy): Eukaryota > Metazoa > Chordata > Aves > Passeriformes > Passerellidae > Zonotrichia > Zonotrichia albicollis. Next base: position 1,295,788 of record NC_133850.1, read on the forward strand.
GAGAATCCCCCCAAATTTTGGGCCGATTTCCCCGACATTGACACCACGGAACCCGAACCCCTGATGGGATTTTGATGGGAATTTTTCCCGATTTTGGCTTTTTTTGCCCCAAAACTTCACCTCCTTCCCAGAGGTGACCTCACCCACCTCAATGAGATCCCTCACAAGAATCCCCCCAAATTTTGGGCCGATTTCCCCGACATTGACACCACGGAACCCAAACCCCTGACGGGATTTTCGTGGGAATTTTTCCCGATTTTGGCTTTTTTTGCCCCAAAACTTCACCTCTTGCCCGGGGTGACCTCACCCACCTCAATGAGTTCCCTCACAAGAACCCCCAAATTTTGAGATTTCCCCGACATTGACACCGCGGAACCCGAACCCTTCCGGATTTTCGTGGGATTTTTCCCGATTTTGGCTTTTTTTGCCCCAAAACTTCACCTCCTGCCCAGGGGTGACCTCACCCACCTCGATGAGATCCCTCACAAGAACCCCCCCAAATTTTGGGCCGATTTCCCCAACATTGACACCGCGGTACCCAAACCCCTGACAGGATTTTGATGGGATTTTGGTGGGATTTTTCCCGATTTTGGCTTTTTTTGCCCCAAAACCTCCCCTCCTTCCCAGGGGTGACCTCACCCACCTCAATGAGTTCCCTCACAAGAACCCCCAAATTTTGAGATTTCCCCGACATTGACACCACGGAACCCAAACCCTTCTGGATTTTGGTGGGAATTTTTCCTGATTTTGGCTTTTTTTGCCCCAAAACCTCCCCTCCTTCCCAGGGGTGACCTCACCCACCTCGATGAGTTCCCTCATGAGAATCCCCAAATTTTGGGCCGATTTCCCCGACATTGACACCGCGGAACCCGAACCCCTGATGGGATTTTGGTGGGAATTTTCCCGATTTTGGCTTTTTTTGCCCCAAAACCTCCCCTCCTTCCCAGGGGTGACCTCACCCACCTCGATGAGTTCCCTCATGAGAATCCCCCCAAATTTTGAGATTTCCCCGACATTGACACCACGGAACCCAAACCCTTCCGGATTTTCGTGGGATTTTTCCCGATTTTGGCTTTTTTTGCCCCAAAACTTCACCTCTTGCCCAAGGTGACCTCACCCACCTCGATGAGTTCCCTCACAAGAACCCCCAAATTTTGGGCCGATTTCCCCGACATTGACACCGCGGAACCCAAACCCCTGACGGGATTTTCGTGGGAATTTTCCCGATTTTGGCTTTTTTTACCCCAAAACCTCCCCTCCTTCCCAGGGGTGACCTCACCCACCTCGATGAGTTCCCTCACGAGAATCCCCCAAATTTTGGACCGATTTCCCCGACATTGACACCACGGAACCCAAACCCTTCCGGATTTTCATGGAATTTTCCCGATTTTGGCTTTTTTTGCCCCAAAACCTCCCCTCCTTCCCAGAGGTGACCTCACCCACCTCAATGAGATCCCTCACGAGAACCCCCAAATTTTGGGCCGATTTCCCCGACATTGACACCACGGAACCCAAACCCTTCCGGATTTTCATGGGAATTTTCCCGATTTTGGCTTTTTTTGCCCCAAAACTTCACCTCTTGCCCAAGGTGACCTCACCCACCTCGATGAGTTCCCTCACGAGAACCCCCAAATTTTGGGCCGATTTCCCCAACATTGACACCGCGGAACCCGAACCCTTCTGGATTTTGATGGGATTTTTCCCGATTTTGGCTTTTTTTGCCCCAAAACTTCACCTCCTTCCCAGAGGTGACCTCACCCACCTCAATGAGTTCCCTCACGAGAATCCCCCCAAATTTTGGGCCGATTTCCCCGACATTGACACCGCGGAACCCGAACCCTTCCGGATTTTGGTGGGAATTTTCCCGATTTTGGCTTTTTTTGCCCCAAAACCTCCCCTCCTTCCCAGGGGTGACCTCACCCACCTCAATGAGATCCCTCACGAGAATCCCCCCAAATTTTGGGCCGATTTCCCCAACATTGACACCGCGGAACCCAAACCCTTCTGGATTTTGATGGGATTTTTCCCGATTTTGGCTTTTTTTGCCCCAAAACCTCCCCTCCTTCCCAGAGGTGACCTCACCCACCTCGATGAGTTCCCTCACAAGAACCCCCAAATTTTGAGATTTCCCCGACATTGACACCGCAGAACCCAAACCCCTGACGGGATTTTGATGGGAATTTTTCCCGATTTTGGCTTTTTTTGCCCCAAAACTTCACCTCCTTCCCAGGGGTGACCTCACCCACCTCAATGAGTTCCCTCACAAGAACCCCCAAATTTTGGGCCGATTTCCCCGACATTGACACCGCGGAACCCAAACCCCTGATGGGATTTTGATGGGAATTTTCCCGATTTTGGCTTTTTTTGCCCCAAAACTTCACCTCTTGCCAGAGGTGACCTCACCCACCTCAATGAGATCCCTCACAAGAACCCCCAAATTTTGAGATTTCCCCAACATTGACACCACGGAACCCAAACCCCTGATGGGATTTTGGTGGGATTTTTCCCGATTTTGGCTTTTTTTGCCCCAAAACTTCACCTCTTGCCCAAGGTGACCTCACCCACCTCAATGAGATCCCTCACGAGAATCCCCCCAAATTTTGGGCCAATTTCCCCGACATTGACACCACGGAACCCAAACCCCTGATGGGATTTTCGTGGGATTTTTCCCGATTTTGGCTTTTTTTGCCCCAAAACTTCACCTCTTCCCAGAGGTGACCTCACCCACCTCAATGAGATCCCTCACGAGAATCCCCCCAAATTTTGGGCCGATTTCCCCAACATTGACACCACGGAACCCAAACCCCTGATGGGATTTTGGTGGGAATTTTTCCCGATTTTGGCTTTTTTTGCCCCAAAACCTCCCCTCCTTCCCAGGGGTGACCTCACCCACCTCGATGAGTTCCCTCACGAGAATCCCCCCAAATTTTGGGCCGATTTCCCCAACATTGACACCGCGGAACCCAAACCCCTGACGGGATTTTCGTGGGAATTTTCCCGATTTTGGCTTTTTTTACCCCAAAACTTCACCTCTTGCCCAAGGTGACCTCACCCACCTCGATGAGATCCCTCATGAGAATCCCCCCAAATTTTGGGCCGATTTCCCCGACATTGACACCGCGGAACCCAAACCCTTCCGGATTTTGATGGGATTTTTCCCGATTTTGGCTTTTTTTGCCCCAAAACTTCACCTCTTGCCCAAGGTGACCTCACCCACCTCGATGAGATCCCTCACGAGAACCCCCCCAAATTTTGAGATTTCCCCAACATTGACACCACGGAACCCAAACCCCTGACGGGATTTTCGTGGGAATTTTCCCGATTTTGGCTTTTTTTGCCCCAAAACTTCACCTCTTGCCCAAGGTGACCTCACCCACCTCGATGAGATCCCTCACAAGAACCCCCAAATTTTGAGATTTCCCCAACATTGACACCGCGGAACCCAAACCCTTCCGGATTTTCGTGGGATTTTTCCCGATTTTGGCTTTTTTTGCCCCAAAACCTCCCCTCCTTCCCAGAGGTGACCTCACCCACCTCGATGAGATCCCTCACAAGAACCCCCAAATTTTGGGCCAATTTCCCCGACATTGACACCACGGAACCCAAACCCCTGACGGGATTTTGGTGGGAATTTTTCCCGATTTTGGCTTTTTTTGCCCCAAAACTTCACCTCCTGCCCAGGGGTGACCTCACCCACCTCGATGAGATCCCTCACAAGAACCCCCAAATTTTGGCCCAATTTCCCCGACGGAACCCAAACCCCTGATGGGATTTTGATGGGATTTTTCCCGATTTTGGCTTTTTTTACCCCAAAACCTCCCCTCCTTCCCAGGGGTGACCTCACCCACCTCGATGAGTTCCCTCACAAGAACCCCCAAATTTTGAGATTTCCCCAACATTGACACCACGGAACCCAAACCCCTGACGGGATTTTCGTGGGAATTTTCCCGATTTTGGCTTTTTTTGCCCCAAAACTTCACCTCTTGCCAGAGGTGACCTCACCCACCTCAATGAGTTCCCTCACAAGAATCCCCAAATTTTGGCCCAATTTCCCCGACATTGACACCACGGAACCCAAACCCCTGATGGGATTTTGATGGGAATTTTCCCGATTTTGGCTTTTTTTGCCCCAAAACTTCACCTCCTGCCCAAGGTGACCTCACCCACCTCAATGAGATCCCTCACGAGAATCCCCCCAAATTTTGGGCCGATTTCCCCAACATTGACACCACAGAACCTGAACCCCTGATGGGATTTTGATGGGATTTTGGTGGGATTTTTTCCCGATTTTGGCTTTTTTTGCCCCAAAACCTCACCTCTTGCCCAAGGTGACCCCGGCCAGCTTGATGAGGTCCCTCACAAGAACCCCCAAATTTTGGGCCGATTTCCCCGACATTGACACCACGGAACCCAAACCCCTGATGGGATTTTGATGGGATTTTGATGGGAATTTTTCCCGATTTTGGCTTTTTTTGCCCCAAAACCTCCCCTCCTTCCCAAGGGTGACCTCACCCACCTCAATGAGTTCCCTCACAAGAACCCCCAAATTTTGGGCCGATTTCCCCAACATTGACACCACGGAACCCAAACCCCTGATGGGATTTTGGTGGGATTTTTCCCGATTTTGGCTTTTTTTGCCCCAAAACTTCACCTCTTGCCAGAGGTGACCACACCCACCTCGATGAGATCCCTCACGAGAACCCCCCCAAATTTTGGGCCGATTTCCCCGACATTGACACCACGGAACCCAAACCCCTGATGGGATTTTGGTGGGATTTTTCCCGATTTTGGCTTTTTTTGCCCCAAAACCTCCCCTCCTTCCCAGGGGTGACCTCACCCACCTCAATGAGATCCCTCACAAGAACCTCCCCAAATTTTGGGCCGATTTCCCCGACATTGACACCACGGAACCCAAACCCTTCCGGATTTTGGTGGGATTTTTCCCGATTTTGGCTTTTTTTGCCCCAAAACCTCACCTCTTGCCCAAGGTGACCTCACCCACCTCAATGAGTTCCCTCACAAGAACCCCCAAATTTTGAGATTTCCCCAACATTGACACCGCGGAACCCAAACCCCTGACGGGATTTTGATGGGATTTTTCCTGATTTTGGCTTTTTTTGCCCCAAAACCTCCCCTCCTGCCCAGGAGTGACCTCACCCACCTCGATGAGATCCCTCACGAGAACCCCCCCAAATTTTGGCCCAATTTCCCCGACATTGACACCGCGGAACCCAAACCCCTGATGGGATTTTGGTGGGAATTTTCCCGATTTTGGCTTTTTTTGCCCCAAAACTTCACCTCCTTCCCAGAGGTGACCTCACCCACCTCGATGAGTTCCCTCACGAGAATCCCCCCAAATTTTGGGCCGATTTCCCCGACATTGACACCGCGGAACCCGAACCCCTGATGGGATTTTGGTGGGAATTTTTCCCGATTTTGGCTTTTTTTGCCCCAAAACTTCACCTCCTTCCCAGAGGTGACCTCACCCACCTCGATGAGTTCCCTCACAAGAACCCCCAAATTTTGGGCCGATTTCCCCAACATTGACACCGCGGAACCCAAACCCCTGACGGGATTTTCGTGGGATTTTTCCCGATTTTGGCTTTTTTTGCCCCAAAACCTCCCCTCCTGCCCAGGGGTGACCTCACCCACCTCAATGAGATCCCTCACAAGAATCCCCCCAAATTTTGGGCCGATTTCCCCGACATTGACACCGCGGAACCCAAACCCTTCCGGATTTTGGTGGGATTTTTCCCGATTTTGGTTTTTTTTGCCCCAAAACTTCACCTCCTGCCCAGGGGTGACCTCACCCACCTCGATGAGATCCCTCACAAGAACCCCCAAATTTTGGGCCGATTTCCCCGACATTGACACCGCGGAACCCGAACCCTTCCGGATTTTCGTGGGATTTTTCCCGATTTTGGCTTTTTTTGCCCCAAAACCTCACCTCTTGCCCAAGGTGACCTCACCCACCTCGATGAGATCCCTCACAAGAACCCCCAAATTTTGAGATTTCCCCGACATTGACACCGCGGAACCCAAACCCCTGACGGGATTTTCGTGGGAATTTTCCCGATTTTGGCTTTTTTTGCCCCAAAACCTCCCCTCCTTCCCAGGGGTGACCTCACCCACCTCAATGAGTTCCCTCACAAGAACCCCCAAATTTTGGCCCAATTTCCCCGACATTGACACCGCGGAACCCAAACCCCTGATGGGATTTTGGTGGGAATTTTCCCGATTTTGGCTTTTTTTGCCCCAAAACCTCCCCTCCTTCCCAGGGGTGACCTCACCCACCTCAATGAGATCCCTCACAAGAACCCCCAAATTTTGAGATTTCCCCGACATTGACACCACGGAACCCGAACCCTTCCGGATTTTGGTGGGAATTTTCCCGATTTTGGCTTTTTTTGCCCCAAAACTTCACCTCTTGCCCAGTGGTGACCTCACCCACCTCGATGAGTTCCCTCATGAGAATCCCCCCAAATTTTGGGCCGATTTCCCCGACATTGACACCGCGGAACCCAAACCCTTCCGGATTTTCGTGGGATTTTTCCCGATTTTGGCTTTTTTTGCCCCAAAACTTCACCTCCTTCCCAGAGGTGACCTCACCCACCTCAATGAGATCCCTCACAAGAATCCCCCCAAATTCTGAGATTTCCCCGACATTGACACCACGGAACCCAAACCCCTGACGGGATTTTCGTGGGAATTTTCCCGATTTTGGCTTTTTTTGCCCCAAAACTTCACCTCTTGCCCAAGGTGACCTCACCCACCTCGATGAGTTCCCTCACAAGAACCCCCAAATTTTGGGCCGATTTCCCCGACATTGACACCGCGGAACCCAAACCCTTCCGGATTTTCGTGGGATTTTTCCCGATTTTGGCTTTTTTTGCCCCAAAACCTCACCTCTTGCCCAAGGTGACCTCACCCACCTCAATGAGATCCCTCACAAGAACCCCCAAATTTTGGCCCGATTTCCCCGACATTGACACCGCGGAACCCAAACCCCTGACGGGATTTTCGTGGGAATTTTCCCGATTTTGGCTTTTTTTACCCCAAAACCTCCCCTCCTTCCCAGGGGTGACCTCACCCACCTCAATGAGTTCCCTCACGAGAATCCCCCAAATTTTGGGCCGATTTCCCCGACATTGACACCACGGAACCCAAACCCCTGATGGGATTTTGGTGGGATTTTGGCGGGAATTTTCCCAATTTTGGCTTTTTTTGCCCCAAAACTTCACCTCTTGCCCAAGGTGACCCCGGCCAGCTTGATGAGGTCCCTCATGCAGGGCGTGATGAGCACCGGGGGCTCGTCGCTGTCGCCGGCCTCGTCGTAGCTCTCCACCTGCTCCACCACGAACTGCGCGTGCCGCAGCAGCGAGTCCTCCGTGAAACGGTTGAAGTTGAGCCCGGCCGGCGGCACCGTGGTCTGGGGGGACGGGTGGGGATGGTTGGAGATGGTTTGGGGATGGTTGGAGATGGTTTGGGATGGTTGGAGATGGTTGGGAGATGGGTGGAGATGTTTGGAGATGTTTGGAGATGTTTGGACATGGGGATGGTTTGAGATGGTTTGGGATGGTTTGAGATGGTTCAGAAGGGTTGGAGATGGTTGGGGATGGTTGGGATGGTTGGGATGGTTGGAGATGGTTTGAGATGGTTTGGGATGGTTGGACATGGGGATGGTTGGAGATGGTTGGGATGGTTGGAGATGGTTGGAGATGGTTGGGGATGGCTGGAGATGGTTGGGATGGTTGGGGATGGTTGGAGATGGTTTGGGATGGTTGGAGATGATTTGGGATGGTTCAGAAGGGTTGGAGATGGTTGGAGATGGTTGGAGATGGTTGGGGATGGTTGGAGATGGTTTGGGATGGTTGGAGATGATTTGGGATGGTTCAGAAGGGTTGGAGATGGTTGGAGATGGTTGGAGATGGTTGGGGATGGTTGGGGATGGCTGGGGATGGCTGGAGATGGTTTGGGGATGGTTGGAGATGGTTGGAGATGGTTTGGGATGGTTTGGGATGGTTGGACATGGGGATGGTTGGAGATGGTTGGAGATGGTTGGAGATGGTTTGGGATGGTTCAGAAGGGTTGGAGATGGTTGGAGATGGTTTGAGATGTTTGGAGATGGTTGGAGATGGTTGGAGATGGTTGGAGATGGTTTGGGGATGGTTGGAGATGGTTGGGGATGGTTGGAGATGGTTGGGATGGTTGGAGATGGTTGGGGATGGTTTGAGATGGTTGGGAGATGGGTGGAGATGTTTGGAGATGTTTGGAGATGGTTGGGATGGTTTGGGATGGTTGGGAAGGGCTGGAGATGGTTTGGGATGGTTGGACATGGGGATGGTTTGAGATGGTTTGGGATGGTTGGAGATGGTTGGAGATGGTTGGGAAGGGCTGGAGATGGTTGGGGATGGTTTGGGATGGTTGGAGATGGTTGGAGATGGTTGGAGATGGGGATGGTTGGAGATGGTTTGAGATGTTTGGAGATGGTTGAAGATGGCTGGAGATGGTTGGGGATGGTTGGAGATGGTTTGGGATGGTTGGAGATGGTTGGGGATGGTTGGGGATGGTTGGAGATGGTTGGAGATGGGGATGGTTGGAGATGGTTTGAGATGTTTGGAGATGGTTGAAGATGGCTGGAGATGGTTGGGGATGGTTGGAGATGGTTTGGGATGGTTGGAGATGGTTGGGGATGGTTGGAGATGGTTGGAGATGGTTGGGGATGGTTGGAGATGGTTTGAGATGGTTCAGAAGGGTTGGAGATGGTTGGGAAGGGTTGGGATGGTTGGAGATGGTTGGGGAGGGCTGGAGATGGCTGGAGATGGTTGGAGATGGTTGGGGAGGGTTGGGATGGTTTGGGATGGTTGGACATGGGGATGGTTTGAGATGGTTTGGGATGGTTGGAGATGGTTGGGATGGTTGGAGATGGTTTGAGATGTTTGGAGATGGTTGGAGATGGTTTGGGATCGTTGGAGGTGGTTGGGGATGGTTGGAGATGGGGATGGTTGGAGATGGATTAGGATGGTTGGGATGGTTGGACATGGGGATCGTTGGAGATGGTTGGAGATGGTTTGGGATGTTTGGAGATGTTTGGAGATGGTTGGGGATGGTTGGAGATGGTTGGAGATGGTTGGAGATGGGGATGGTTGAAGATGGTTTGAGATGGTTGGGGATGGTTGGAGATGGTTGGGGATGGTTGGAGATGGTTGGGGATGGTTGGAGATGGTTCAGAAGGGTTGGAGATGGTTGAAGAAGGTTGGAGATGGTTTGGAATGGTTGGGGATGGTTGGGATGGTTGGGATGGTTGGAGATGATTTGGGATGGTTCAGAAGGGTTGGAGATGGTTGAAGATGGTTGGAGATGGTTTGGGATGGCTGGGGATGGTTGGAGATGGTTTGGGATGGTTCAGAAGGGTTGGAGATGGTTTGGAGATGGTTTGGGATGGTTGGAGATGTTTGGAGATGGTTGGGAAGGGCTGGAGATGGTTTGGGATGGTTGGAGATGGTTGAAGATGGCTGGAGATGGTTGGGGATGGTTGGAGATGGTTTGGAATGGTTGGAGATGGTTGAAGATGGCTGGAGATGGTTGGGGATGGTTGGAGATGGTTTGAGATGTTTGGAGATGGTTGAAGATGGCTGGAGATGGTTGGAGATGGTTTGGGATGGTTGGAGATGGTTTGAGATGGTTCAGAAGGGTTGGAGATGGTTGGGAAGGGTTGGGATGGTTGGAGATGGTTGGGGAGGGCTGGAGATGGCTGGAGATGGTTGGAGATGGTTGAAGATGGTTTGAGATGTTTGGAGATGGTTGGGGAGGGTTGGGATGGTTTGGGATGGTTGGACATGGGGATGGTTTGAGATGGTTTGGGATGGTTGGAGATGGTTTGAGATGTTTGGAGATGGTTTGAGATGTTTGGAGATGGTTGGAGATGGTTTGGGATCGTTGGAGGTGGTTGGGGATGGTTGGAGATGGGGATGGTTGGAGATGGATTAGGATGGTTGGGATGGTTGGACATGGGGATCGTTGGAGATGGTTGGGATGGTTTGGGATGGTTGGAGATGGTTTGGGGATGGTTGGAGATGGTTGGGGATGGTTGGGGATGGTTTGGGATGGTTGGAGATGGCTGGAGATGGTTGGAGATGGTTTGGGATGGTTGGAGATAGTTTGAGATGGTTGGGGATGGTTGGAGATGGTTTGAGATGTTTGGAGATGGTTGGGGATGGTTGGGATGGTTTGGGATGGTTGGGAATGGTGGGGGACGGCTGGGGATGGTTGGAGATGGTTTGGGATGGTTGGAGATAGTTTGAGATGGTTGGGGATGGTTGGAGATGTTTGGAGATGGTTGGAGATGGGGATGGTTGAATATGGTTTGAGATGTTTGGAGATGGTTGGAGATGGTTGGGATGGTTTGGGATGGTTTGAGATGTTTGGAGATGGTTGGAGATGGTTGGGATGGTTTGGGATGGTTGGGAATGGTGGGGGACGGCTGGGGATGGTCTCTGATCCCTCCCCAGATCACCCATTCCAAGGGTCACCAAGGTTGGGAAGGGTTGAGATGATTGGAGATGGCTGGAGATGGTTGGGAAAGGCTGGAGATGGTTGAAGATGGTTGGAGATGGGGATGGTTGGAGATGTTTGGAGATGGCTGGGAAGGGTTGAGATGTTTGGAGATGGAGATGTTTGAAGATGTTTGGAGATGTTTGGAGATGGCTGGAGATGGTTGAGATGGTTGAGATGGTTGGAGATGGGGATGATTGGAGATGGTTGAGATGGTTGGAGATGGTTGGGAATGGTTGGGGATGGCTGGGACGCTTTGGGATGGTTGGAGATGGCTGGAGATGTTTGGAGATGGTTGGGAATGGTTGGGAAGTGTTGGAGATGGTTGGGAATGGTTGGGAAGGGTTTGAGATGGAGATGGTTGAGATGGTTGGAGATGGTTAGGAATGGTTGGGGATGGCTGGGACGCTTTGGGATGGTTGGAGATGGGGATGGTTGGAGATGGCTGGAGATGTTTGGAGATGGTTGGAGATGGTTGGGAGATGGCTGGAGATGGTTGGAGATGGTTGGAGATGGTTGGAGATGGTTTGGGATGGTTAGAGATGGTTGTGGATGGGGATGGTTGGAGATGGTTGGAGATGGAGATGTTTGGAAATGTTTGGAGATGGTTGGGACGGTTGGAGGCTTTTGGAGATGTTTGGAGATGGTTGGAGATGGCTGGAGATGTTTGGAGATGGTTGGAGATGGCTGGAGATGGTTTGAGATGGTTCAGAAGGGTTGGAGATGGTTGAAGATGGTTTGAGATGTTTGGAGATGTTTGGAGATGGTTGGAGATGTTTGGAGATGGTTGGAGATGTTTGGAGATGGTTGGAGATGGTTTGAGATGTTTGGAGATGTTTGGAGATGGTTGGAGATGTTTGGAGATGGTTGGAGATGTTTGGAGATGGTTGGAGATGGTTGGAGATGGTTGGACATGGTTGGAGATGGTTGGAGATGGTTGGAGGTAGAGCTGGCTGGAGATGTTTGGAGATGTTTGGAGATGTTTGGAAATGGTTGGGATGGTTGGAGATGTTTGGACATGGTTGGAGATGGTTGGAGATGTTTGGGACATTTGGAGGTGTCTGTGACCCTTTGGGATGGATGGAGATGTTTGGAGATGGAGATGTCTGGAGATGTTTGGAGACGTTTGGAGATGTTTGGAGATGGTGGTGGATGAAGATGTTTGGAGATGTTTGGAGATGTTTGGAGATGGTTGTGGATGGAGATGTTAGGAGACGTTTGGAGATGGTTGGAGATGTTTGGAGATGTTTGGAGATGGAGATGTTTGGAGATGTTTGGAGACGTTTGGAGATGGTGGTGGATGGAGATGTTTGGAGATGTTTGGAGATGTTTGGAGATGGTTGTGGATGGAGATGATTGGAGATGTCTGGAGATGTTTGGAGATGTTTGGGACGTCAGGAGGTGTCAGTGACCCTTTGGTGACCACCCCAGCCCCGTCACCTCGATCCTGTTGAGCAGGTCCTCGTAGGTGACGTCGCGGTTGTTCTGCAGGAACTCCACCACGATCTTGCTCATGTAGATCTTCTCCTGCATCAGCGCGAACGTGGCCGCGTACTCGGGGCTGGGCTCCATCAGGATGTAATCGGCAAAGGCTGGGGAAAAAACAAAATTGGGAAAATTTGGGGGAAAAAACCAAAATTGGGGGAATTTGGGAAAAAAAACCAAAATTGGGGGAATTTGTGGGAAAAAAAAACCCCAAAATTGGGGGAAAAACCCCAAAATTGGGGGAAAAAAAACCCAAAATTGGGAAAATTTGGGAAAAAATGGGGGGAAAAAAACCCCAAAATTGGGAAAATTTGGGGAAAAATGGGGGAAAAAAACCCCAAAATTGGGAAATTTGGGGAAAAAAACCAAAATTGGGGGAATTTGAGGAAAAAAAAACCCCAAAATTGGGGGAAAAAAACCCAAAATTGGGGGAAAAAAACCCCAAAATTGGGAAAATTTGGGAAAAAATGGGGGGAAAAAAAACCCCAAAATTGGGGAAATTTGGGAGAAAAAAAACCCCAAAATTGGGGGAATTTGGGGGAAAAAAACCAAAATTGGGGGGATTTGGGGGAAAAAAACCAAAATTGGGAAAATTTGGGAAAAAATGGGGGGAAAAAAAAACCAAAATTGGGAAAATTTGGGGAAAATAAACCAAAATTCAGGGAATTTGAGGAAAAAAAAAACCCAAAATTGGGGGAAAAAAACCCCAAAATTGGGGGAATTTGGGGGAAAAAAACCCCAAAATTGGGAGAATTTGGGGAAAAAAAAAAACCAAAATTGTGGGAATTTGGGGAAAAAAAACCCCAAAATTGGGGGGATTTGGGGGAAAAAAACCAAAATTGGGAAAATTTGGGGGAAAAAAAACCAAAATTAGGGGGATTTGTGGGAAAAAAAAACCCCAAAATTGGGGGAAAAAAACCCCAAAATTGGGGGAATTTGGGGGAAAAAACCCCCAAAATTGGGAGAAAAAAACCCCAAAATTGGGGGAATTTGGGAGAAAAAAAACCCCAAAATTGGGGGAATTTGGGGGAAAAAAAAACAAAATTGGGGGAATTTGGGGAAAAAAAACCCCAAAATTGGGGGTATTTGGGGAAAAAAAAAACCAAAATTGGGGGAATTTGGGGAAAAAAAACCCCCAAAATTAGGGGAAAAAAAAACCAAAATTGGGGGAATTTGGGGGAAAAAAAACCCCAAAATTGGGGGTATTTGGGGAAAAAAAAACCCCAAAATTGGGGGAAAAAACCCCAAAATTGGGGGAATTTGGGAAAAAAAAAACCAAAATTGGGGGGATTTGGGGAAAAAAAAACCCCAAAATTGGGGGAATTTGGGGAAAAAAAACCCCAAAATTGGGGGTATTTGGGGAAAAAAAAAACCCAAAATTGGGGGAATTTGGGGAAAAAAACCCCCCAAAATTAGGGGAAAAAAAACCCAAAATTGGGGGAATTTGGGGGAAAAAAAACCCAAAATTGGGGGTATTTGGGGAAAAAAAAACCCCAAAATTGGGGGAATTTGGGGAAAAAAAAAACCAAAATTGGGGGGATTTGGGGAAAAAAAAAAAAAAAACAAAATTGTGGGAATTTGGGGAAAAAAAACCCCAAAATTGGGGGAAAAAACCCCAAAATTGGGGGAATTTGGGGAAAAAAAACCCCAAAATTGGGGGGATTTGGGGAAAAAAAAAAAAAACCAAAATTGTGGGAATTTGGGGGAAAAAAAACCCAAAATTGGGAGAATTTGGGGAAAAATTGGGGGTTTTGGTTGAAAAAACCAAAATTGGGGGAAAAAAACCCCAAAATTGTGGGAATTTGGGGAAAAAAAAACCCAAAATTGGGGGGATTTGGGGAAAAAAAAAACAAAATTACCCAAAAAAGCCCCAAATTCTCCCAAAGTCCCTCCTCCCCTCAAAAAAACCCCAAAAAACCCCAAAACCCCAAATTTTGCCCTGACCTGTGCTGAAGCCGATCAGCGCCTTCTCGCCGCCGTCGAAGCCGGTGATCCACCAGGCGTTGATGGGACCCAACTTCCGGGCTCGCACCCCGCCTGCAAAATCCCAAAAAACAGCAAAAATCAGGAAAATCAGTCCTGGAAAATGGGGAAAAATCAAAATCTGAAACCCCCCCCGAAAATCAGGAAAATCCTGGAAAATGGGAAAGAAATCAAAATCTGAAACCCCCCCCAAAAATCAGGAAAATCAATCCTGGAAAATGGGGAAAAATCAAAATGGGAAACACCCCCCGAAAAATCAGGAAAATAAATCCTGGAAAATGGGGAAAAAAATCAAAATGGGAAACACCCTCGAAAATTAGGAAAATTCTGGAAAATGGGAGAAAAACAAAATGGGAAACACCCCCCGAAAATCAGGAAAATAAATCCTGGAAAATGGGAAAAAATCAAAATGGGAAACACCCCCCAAAAATTAGGAAAATCCTGGAAAATGGGAAAAATCAAAATGGGAAACCCCCCCCGAAAATCAGGAAAATAAATCCTGGAAAATGGGGGAAAAATCAAAATGGGAAACACCCCCCGAAAATCAGGAAAATTCTGGAAAATGGGAAAAAACCCAAAAAACAACAAAAATCAGGAAAATCAATCCTGGAAAATGGGAAAAAATCAAAATGGGAAACCCCCCCCAAAAATCAGGAAAATCCTGGAAAATGGGGAAAAAAATCAAAATGGGAAACCCCCCCCGAAAATTAGGAAAATCCTGGAAAATGGGGAAAAATCAAAATGGGAAACACCCCCCGAAAAATCAGGAAAATAAATCCTGGAAAATGGGGAAAAAAATCAAAATGGGAAACCCCCTCGAAAATTAGGAAAATCCTGGAAAATCCTGGGAAAAAAATCAAAATGTGAAACCCCCCCCCAAAAATCAGGAAAATTCTGGAAAATGGGAAAAAACCCAAAAAACAACAAAAATCAGGAAAATTCTGGAAAATGGGGAAAAAATCAAAATGGGAAAAAGGCCAAAAAAACCCCCAAAAATCAGGAAAATTCTGGAAAATGGGGAAAAGGCCAAAAGAAACCCAAAAATCAGGAAAATCCTGGAAAATGGGAAAAAATCAAAATCTGAAACCCCCCCCGAAAATCAGGAAAATCCTGGAAAATGGGGAAAAATCAAAATGGGAAACACCCCCGAAAAATCAGGAAAATTCTGGAAAATGTGAAAAACCACAAAATGGGAAACCCCCCCCAAAAATCAGGAAAATCCTGGAAAATGGGAGAAAAACAAAATGGGAAACCCCCCCCGAAAATCAGGAAAATCCTGGAAAATGGGGAAAAAAATCAAAATGGGAAACCCCCCCCGAAAATCAGGAAAATCCTGGAAAATGGGAGAAAAACAAAATGGGAAACACCCACCCAAAAATCAGAAAAATTCTGGAAAATGGGAAAAAAAACAAAATGGGAAACCCCCCAAAAAATCAGGAAAATCCTGGAAAACGGGGAAAAAAATCAAAATGGGAAACCCCCCCCGAAAATCAGGAAAATCCTGGAAAATGGGGAAAAAATCAAAATGTGAAACCCCCCCCGAAAATCAGGAAAATAAATCCTGGAAAATGGGGAAAAATCAAAATGGGAACCCCCCCCGAAAATCAGGAAAATTCTGGAAAATGGGAAAAAAATCAAAATGGGAAACACCCCCCAAAAATTAGGAAAATCCTGGAAAATGGGAAAAATCAAAATGGGAAACCCCCCCCGAAAATCAGGAAAATAAATCCTGGAAAATGGGGGAAAAATCAAAATGGGAAACACCCCCCGAAAATCAGGAAAATCCTGGAAAATCCTGGGAAAAAAATCAAAATGGGAAACCCCCCCCGAAAATCAGGAAAATTCTGGAAAATGGGAAAAAACCAAAAAAACAACAAAAATCAGGAAAATTTTGGAAAATGGGGAAAAGGACAAAAGAAACCCAAAAATCACGAAAATTCTGGAAAATGGAAAAAAAACCAAAATGTGAAACCCCCCCTGAAAATTAGGAAAATCCTGGAAAATGGGAAAAATCAAAATGGGAAACCTCCCCCTAAAAATCAGGAAAATTCTGGAAAATGGGGAAAAAACACAAAAAACAACAACAATCAGGAAAATTTTGGAAAATGGGGAAAAGGCCAAAAGAAACCCAAAAATCAGGAAAATTCTAGAAAATGGGAAAAAAAGCAAAATGTGAAACCCCCCCTGAAAATTAGGAAAATCCTGGAAAATGGGAAAAATCAAAATGGGAAACCTCCCCCCAAAAATCAGGAAAATTCTGGAAAATGGGGAAAAAACACAAAAAACAACAACAATCAGGAAAATTCTGGAAAATGGGAAAAAAATCAAAATGGGAAACCCCCCCCCAAAAATCAGGAAAATCCTGGAAAATGGGAAAAATCACAAAATGGAAAAAAGCCCAAAAATGTGAAAAACGTCAAGATGAGAAAAACCCCAAAATCTGGAAAACCTCAAAATCCAAAAAAGCCCAAAATCTTAAAAAGCCCAAAATGTGAAAAAGCCCAAAATCCAAAAAACCCTAAAACCCCCAAAATCTGAAAACCCCCAGAAAACTCAAAACCCCCAAAAACCCCCAAAATGTGAAAAACCCCAAAATCCTAAAAACCCCAAAATCTGAAAACCCCCAAAAATCCCAAAATGTGAAAAACCCCAAAATCTCAAAACCCCAAAAACCCCAAAATTTCAACACCCCCAAAACCCCCAAAATCTCAAAAACCCCAAAAACCCCAATATGTGAAAAACCCCAAAAACCCCAAAATCTCAAAGACCCAAAACCCCCAAAAACCTCAAAACCCCAAAAACCCCAAAACCCCCAAATCTCAAAACCCCAAAAACCCCCAAAAACCCCAAAATCTCAAAACCCCAAAACCCCAAAACCCCCAAAAACCCCAAAACCCCAAAAACCCCAAAATGTGAAAAACCCCAAAGTCTCAAAACCCCCAAAATCTCAAAACCCCCAACCCCAAAAACCCCAAAACCCCAAAACTCCCAAAAACCCCAAAATGTGAAAGACCCCAAAAACCCCAAAACCCCAAAATCCTAAAAACCTCAAAATCCCCAAAAACCCCAAAATGTGAAAAACCCCAAAACCCCAAAACCCCCAAAGCCCCCAAAAACCCCAAAACCCCCAAAAACCCCAAAACCCCAAAATGTGAAAAACCCCAAATCTGAAAACCCCCAAAATGTGAAAAACCCCAAAACCCCCAAAAACCCCAAAATCTGAAAAACCCCCAAAACCCCCAAAACCTGAAAACCCCCAAAAACCCCAAAATGTGAAAAACCCCAAAAACCCCAAAACCCCCAAAAAACCCCAAAAACCCCCCAAAAACCCCAAAACCCCAAAATCTGAAAACCCCTGAAAACCCCAAAACCCCCAAAAAACCCCAAAACCCCAAAATCTGAAAACCCCCAAAAACCCCAAAATGTGAAAAACCCCAAACCCCCAAAAACCCCAAAATCTGAAAACACCCAAAAACCCCAAAAACCCCAAAACCCCCAAACCCCCAAAATGTGAAAAACCCCAAAGTCTCAAAACCCCCAAAATCTCAAAACCCCCAAAACCCCAAAACCCCCAAAAACCCCAAAATCTGAAAAACCCCAAAAACCCCAAAACCCCAAAAACCCCAAAATGTGAAAAACCCCAAAATCTCAAAAACCCCAAAAACCCCAAAAACCCCAAAATGTGAAAAACCCCAAAATCTCAAAACCCCAAAAACCCCAAAATCTGAAAAACCCCAAAAACCCCAAAATCTCAAAACCCCAAAACCCCAAACCCCCAAAAACCCCCAAAAACCCCAAAATCTCAAAACCCCAAAACCCCAAACCCCCAAAAGACCCCAAAATGTGAAAAACCCCCAAACCCCCAAAAAACCCCAAAAACCCCAAAATGTGAAAACCCCCAAAACCTCCAAAAACCCCAAAATTTCAAAAACCCCAAAACCTCCAAAAACCCCAAAACCCCAAACCCCCAAAATGTGAAAAACCCCAAAACCTCCAAAAACCCCAAAATCTCAAAACCCCCAAAACCCCAAAACCCCCAAAAACCCCAAAATCTCAAAACCCCCAAAAACCCCAAAACCCCAAAAACCCCAAAATGTGAAAGACCCCAAAAACCCCAAAAACCTCAAAAAACCCCAAACCCCCAAAATGTGAAAAACCCCAAAGTCTCAAAACCCCCAAAATCTCAAAACCCCCAAAACCCCAAAACCCCCAAAAACCCCAAAATCTGAAAAACCCCAAAAACCCCAAAATCTGAAAAACCCCAAAAACCCCCAAAAACCCCAAAATTTCAAAAACCCCAAAAACCCCCAAAAACCCCAAAATTTCAAAAACCCCAAAAACCCCAAAAACCCCAAAATGTGAAAAACCCCAAAATCTCAAAACCCCAAAAACCCCAAAATCTGAAAAACCCCAAAAACCCCAAAATCTCAAAACCCCAAAACCCCAAACCCCCAAAAACCCCCAAAAACCCCAAAATCTCAAAACCCCAAAACCCCAAACCCCCAAAAGACCCCAAAATGTGAAAAACCCCCAAACCCCCAAAAAACCCCAAAAACCCCAAAATGTGAAAACCCCCAAAACCTCCAAAAACCCCAAAATCTCAAAACCCCAAAACCCCAAACCCCCAAAACCCCCAAAATCTCAAAACCCCAAACCCCCAAAAAACCCCAAAAACCCCAAAATGTGAAAACCCCCAAAACCTCCAAAAACCTCAAAATTTCAAAAACCCCAAAACCTCCAAAAACCCCAAAAACCCCAAACCCCCAAACCCCAGATTGGGGTTCCCTGACCGTCCAGGCTGGGGTTGTCGTCGTAGATGGGTTTGACGACGCCGCTGAAGTAAAGCTCGATGTTGCGCTCGATGAGGCCGGAGTCGAACGGACACAGGTGGCCACGCTTGTCATAGACACTGCGGGACAGGGAGTGACATCATCAGTGACATCATCAGTGACATCATCAGTGACATCATCAGTGACATCATCAATGACATCAATGACATCATCAGGTGACACCATGGAGAGGTGACACCATGGGGAGTCGAACGGACACAGGTGGCCACGCTTGTCATAGACACTGTGGGACAGGGGGTGACGTCATCAGTGACATCATCAGTGACATCATCAGTGACATCATCAGTGACATCAGTGACATCATCAGTGACATCATCAGTGACATCAATGACATCAATGACATCAGTGACATCAGTGACACCATGAGGAGGTGACACCATGGGGAGTCGAACGGACACAGGTGGCCACGCTTGTCATAGACACTGTGGGACAGGGAGTGACGTCATCAGTGACATCATCAGTGACATCATCAGTGACATCATCAGTGACATCATCAGTGACATCAGTGACATCATCAGGTGACATCAGTGACACCATGGAGGTGGCACCATGGAGACACCATAGAGTGTTAAAGGGACACAGGTGGCCACGCTTGTCATAGACGCTGTGGGACAGGGAGGGACAGAGGTGACATCATCAGTGACATCATCAGTGACACCATGGAGAGGTGACACCATGGGGAGTTGAAGGGACACAGGTGGCCCCGCTTGTCATACACGCTGTGGGACAGGGGGTGACACCATCAGTGACATCATCAGTGACATCAGTGACATCATCAGTGACATCATCAGTGACATCAATGACATCAATGACATCATGGAGAGGTGACACCATGGGGAGTCGAAGGGACACAGGTGGCCACACTTGTCATACACACTGCGGGGGGGACAGCGGTGACATCGTCAGTGACATCAGTGACATCATCAGGTGACATCATCAGTGACATCAGTGACATCAGTGACATCAATGACATCATCAGGTGACATCAGTGACACCATGGAGGTGGCACCATGGAGACACCATAGAGTGTTAAAGGGACACAGGTGGCCCCGCTTGTCATACACGCTGTGGGACAGGGAGGGGACAGCGGTGACATCATCAGGTGACATCAGTGACATCAATGACATCATGGAGAGGTGACACCATGAGGTGACACCATGGAGAGGTGACACCATGAAGAGTTGAAGGGACACAGATGTCCCCTCTTGTCATACACACTGCAGGACAGGGAGGGGACACTGGTGACACCATGAGGTGACACCATGGAGAGGTGACACCATGGAGGTGGCACCATGGAGAGTTGAAGGGACACAGATGTCCCCTCTTGTCATAGACACTGCAGGACAATGAGGTGACATCAGTGACACCATGGAGGTGACACCATGGACAGGGAGGTTCTCAACTGAAGGAGGTGACACCATGGGGAGGTGCCACCATGGGGAAGTGACACCATGGGGAGGTGATACCACAGAGGTGACATTAGTGACACCACAGGGAGGGGACACCATGAGGGGACACCATGGAGGTGCCACCAAGGGCAGGTGCCACCATGGACAGGGACATTCTCATCTGAAGGAGGTGCCACCATGGGGAGGTGACACCACAGGAAGGTGACACCATGGACAGGGACGTTCTCACCTGAAGGAGGTGCCACCAAGGGGAGGTGACACCATGGGGAGGTGATACCACAGAGGTGACATTAGTGACACCACAGGGAGGGGACACCATGAGGGGACACCATGGAGGTGCCACCAAGGGCAGGTGCCACCATGGACAGGGACATTCTCATCTGAAGGAGGTGCCACCATGGGGAGGTGACACCACAGGAAGGTGACACCATGGACAGGGACGTTCTCACCTGAAGGAGGTGCCACCAAGGGGAGGTGACACCACAGGAAGGTGACACCATGGAGGTGCCACCAAGGATGGGACGTTCTCACCTGAAGGAGGTGACACCAAGGGCAGGTGCCACCATGGAGATGTGACACCATGGGGAGGTGCCACCATGGGGAGGTGACACCATGGCCAGGACGTTCTCACCTGAAGGAGGTGACACCACAGGAAGGTGACACCATGGGGAGGGGACACCATGGGGAGGTGACACCAAGGACAGGTGCCACCATGGGTAGGTGCCACCATGGAGGTGCCACCATGGAGGTGCCACCAAGGACAGGATGTTCTCACCTGAAGGAGGTGCCACCATGGGTAGGTGCCACTATGGAGAGGTGACACCACAGAGGTGACACCAATGGGAGGTGACACCATGGGGAGGTGACACCATGGGGAAGTGACACCATGGGGAGGTGACACCATGGGGAGGTGCCACCATGGACAGGGACGTTCTCAACTGAAGGAGGTGCCACCATGGGGAGGTGACACCAATGGAAGGTGACACCATGGAGAGGTGCCACCACTGGAAGGTGACACCATGGACAGATGCCACCATGGGGAGGTGACACCATGGACAGGGACGTTCTCACCTGAAGGAGGTGCCACCAAGGGGAGGTGACACCACAGGAAGGTGACACCATGGAGGTGCCACCAAGGATGGGACGTTCTCACCTGAAGGAGGTGACACCAAGGGCAGGTGCCACCATGGAGATGTGACACCATGGGGAGGTGACACCATGGGGAAGTGACACCATGGACAGGGATGTTCTCACCTGAAGGAGGTGACACCATGGGCAGGTGACACCATGGAGGTGCCACCACAGGAAGGTGACACCATGGAGTGGTGACACCATGGGGAGGTGACACCATGGACAGGGACGTTCTCACCTGAAGGAGGTGACACCAAGGGGAGGTGCCACCATGGGGAGGTGACACCAATGGAAGGTGACACCATGGGGAGGTGACACCATGGACAGGGACGTTCTCACCTGAAGGAGGTGCCACCATGGAGGTGCCACCATGGGGAAGTGACACCATGGACAGGGAAGTTCTCGACTGAAGGACGTGACACCAAGGGGAGGTGCCACCATGGAGGTGCCACCATGGGGAGGTGCCACCATGGACAGGGACGTTCTCACCTGAAGGAGGTGACACCATGGGCAGGTGCCACCATGGAGGTGCCACCAATGGAAGGTGACACCATGGGTAGATGACACCATGGGTAGATGACACCATGGGGAGGTGCCACTATGGAGAGGTGACACCACAGAGGTGACCCCAATGGGAGGTGACACCATGGAGAGGTGACACCATGGAGGCGACACCATGGAGACACCATGGAGATGTGACACCATGGGTAGATGACACCATGGGGAGGTGACACCATGGAGGTGCCACCAAGGGCAGGACATTCTCAACTGAAGGAGGTGACACCAAGGGCAGGTGCCACCATGGAGGTGCCACCATGGACAGGGACGTTCTCACTTGAAGGAGGTGACACCAAGGGGAGGTGCCACCATGGGGAGGGGACACCAATGGGAGGTGACACCATGGGGAGGTGACACCATGGACAGGGACGTTCTCACCTGAAGGAGGTGCCACCATGGAGGTGCCACCATGGACGGGACGTTCTCACCTGAAGGAGGTGACACCATGGGCAGGTGCCACCATGGGGAGGTGACACCAATGGAGAGGTGCCACCATGGAGGTGACACCATGGAGAGGTGACACCATGAGGAGGTGACACCATGGGTAGGTGCCACCAAGGACAGGACGTTCTCACCTGAAGGAGGTGACACCAAGGGGAGGTGCCACCATGGGGAAGTGACACCATGGACAGATGCCACCATGGGGAGGTGACACCAAGGACAGGACGTTCTCACCTGAAGGAGGTGACACCAAGGCCAGGTGCCACCATGGGGAGGTGCCACCAAGGAGGTGCCACCATGGGGAGGTGCCACCATGGAGGTGCCACCAAGGATGGGACGTTCTCACCTGAAGGAGGTGACCTTGTGCTGGGGCAGGTCCTCGTAGCTCTCGAACCCGTCCTCGTTGGCGTCGAAGATGGACAAGCGCTCGTCCGTCAGCATCTCCGGCTCCTCCAGCTGCGTTTGGGCCAAAAAAAACCCAAAAAAAACCCCAAAAAATTTAAAAAAATTTTTAAAAAATGGGATTTAGGGATCTTTTGGATTTCCCTGATTTCAGGGAAAGAATTTTGGGTCCTTACGGCGTCGTCGGGGTCCCCTTGGAAGAATTTGAGGTCGGGGTCATCCAGGTACTGCCGGCAGTCCGGGCATTTCGGGGGGGTGGTCTGGGGGAGGAGCAGAATTCCCAAAATTATTCCCAAAATTATTCCCAAAATTAGCCAGGAATTCAAAAATTCAAAATTCAAAAATCCCCCCAAAAAAATTTGGGGTTTCACATCAGAACCAGCTTTGCCCAAAGTTATTCCCAGAATTATCCAGGAATTAAAAAAATCAAAATTAAAAAATCCCCAAGATTTTCTCAAAGTTATTCCTGGAATTCTCCAGGATTTTGGGAAAATTTCGGGTTTCACATCAGAATCAGATTTTCCCAAAGTTATTCCCAAAATTATCTAGGAATTCAAAAATTCAAAATTCAAAATTAAAAAATCCCCCCCAAAAAATTTGGGGTTTCACATCAGAACCAGCTTTGCCCAAAGTTATTCCCGGAATTATCCTGGATTTTGGGGAAAATTTGGGGTTTCACATCAGAATCAGAATTTCCTAAATTATTCCCAAAATTAGCCAGGAATTAAAAATTCAAAATTAAAAAATCCCCCCAAAAAAATTTGGGGTTTCACATCAGAACCAGCTTTTCTATTCCTGGAATTATCCAGAAATTTAAAAATTCAAAATTAAAAAATCCCCAAAAAAAATTTGGGGTTTCACATCAGAATCAGAATTTCCTAAATTATTCCCAAAATTAGCCAGGAACTAATAAATTAAAAATTAAAAAATCCCCAAAAAAATTTGGGGTTTCACATCAGAACCAGCTTTTCTATTCCTGGAATTATCCAGAAATTTAAAAATTCAAAATTAAAAAATCCCCCCCAAAAAATTTGGGGTTTCACATCAGAATCAGAAATTCCTAAATTATTCCCAAAATTATCCAGGAATTAAAAAATTCAAAATTAAAAAATCCCCAAAAACAAATTTGGGGTTTCACATCAGAACCAGCTTTGCCCAAAGTTATTCCCGAAATTATCCAGGAATTAATAAATTAAAAATCAAAAATTAAAAATTAAAAATTCAAAAATTAAAAATTAAAAATTAAAAAATCCCCAAGCTTTTCCCAAAGTTATTCCTGGAATTATTCTGGAGATAAAAAATTCAAAATTAAAAAATCCCCAAAAAAATTTGGGGTTTCACATCAGAATCAGATTTTCCCAAAGTTATTCCTGGAATTATCCAGGAATTAAAAAAATCAAAATTCAAAATTCAAAAATCCCCCCCAAAAAATTTGGGGTTTCACATCAGAACCAGCTTTGCCCAAAGTTATTCCCAAAATTAGCCAGGAATTAAAAAAATCAAAATTAAAAAATCCCCAAGCTTTTCCCAAAGTTATTCCTGGAATTCTCCAGGATTTTGGGAAAATTTGGGGTTTCACATCAGAATCAGATTTTCCCAAAGTTATTCCCAAAATTATCTAGGAATTCAAAAATTCAAAATTCAAAATTAAAAAATCCCCCCCAAAAAATGTGGGGTTTCACATCAGAACCAGCTTTGCCCAAAGTTATTCCCGGAATTATCCTGGATTTTGGGGAAAATTTGGGGTTTCACATCAGAATCAGAATTTCCTAAATTATTCCCAAAATTAGCCAGGAATTAAAAATTCAAAATTAAAAAATCCCCCCAAAAAAATTTGGGGTTTCACATCAGAACCAGCTTTGCCCAAAGTTATTCCCAGAATTAGCCAGGAATTCAAAAATTCAAAATTCAAAAATCCCAAAAAAATTTGGGGTTTCACATCAGAACCAGCTTTGCCCAAAGTTATTCCCGGAATTATCCTGGATTTTGGGGAAAATTTGGGGTTTCACATCAGAATCAGAATTTCCCAAAATTATTCCCAAAATTAGCCAGGAATTAATAAATTCAAAATTAAAAAATCCCCCAAAAAATTTGGGGTTTCACATCAGAACCAGCTTTTCTATTCCTGGAATTATCCAGAAATTTAAAAATTCAAAATTAAAAAATCCCCAAAAAAATTTTGGGGTTTCACATCAGAATCAGAATTTCCTAAATTATTCCCAAAATTAGCCAGGAACTAATAAATTAAAAATTAAAAAATCCCCAAAAAAATTTGGGGTTTCACATCAGAACCAGCTTTGCCCAAAGTTATTCCCAAAATTATCCAGGAATTAAAAAATTCACAATTAAAAAATCCCCAAGCTTTTCCCAAAGTTATTCCTGGAATTATTCTGGAGATAAAAAATTCAAAATTAAAAAATCCCCAAAAAAATTTGGGGTTTCACATCAGAATCAGATTTTCCTAAAGTTATTCCCGGAATTATCCAGGAATTAAAAAAATCAAAATTCAAAATTCAAAAATCCCCCCCAAAAAATTTGGGGTTTCACATCAGAACCAGCTTTGCCCAAAGTTATTCCCAGAATTATCCAGGAACTAAAAAAATCAAAATTAAAAAATCCCCAAGCTTTTCTCAAAGTTATTCCTGGAGTTATTCTGGAATTAAAAAATTCAAAATTAAAAAATCCCCAAAAAAATTTGGGGTTTCACATCAGAATCAGCTTTGCCCAAAGTTATTCCCGAAATTATCCAGGAATTAATAAATTAAAAATTAAAAATTAAAAATTAAAAAATCCCCAAGCTTTTCTCAAAGTTATTCCTGGAGTTATTCTGGAATTAAAAAATTCAAAATTAAAAAATCCCCAAAAACAAATTTGGGGTTTCACATCAGAATCAGAATTTCCTAAATTATTCCCAAAATTATCCAGGAATTAAAAAATTAAAAAATCCCCAAGCTTTTCCCAAAGTTATTCCTGGAATTCTCCAGGATTTTGGGAAAATTTCGGGTTTCACATCAGAATCAGA
Organism: Zonotrichia albicollis; assembly: GCF_047830755.1. NCBI lineage: Eukaryota > Metazoa > Chordata > Aves > Passeriformes > Passerellidae > Zonotrichia > Zonotrichia albicollis. The sequence continues at coordinate 1,321,623 of NC_133850.1, forward strand.
TTTTCCCAAAGTTATTCCCAAAATTATCTAGGAATTAAAAAATTCAAAATTCAAAATTAAAAAATCCCCCCCAAAAAATTTGGGGTTTCACATCAGAACCAGCTTTGCCCAAAGTTATTCCCGGAATTATCCTGGATTTTGGGGAAAATTTGGGGTTTCACATCAGAATCAGAATTTCCTAAATTATTCCCAAAATTAGCCAGGAATTAAAAATTCAAAATTAAAAAATCCCCCCAAAAAAATTTGGGGTTTCACATCAGAACCAGCTTTTCCCAAAGTTATTCCCGGAATTATCCAGGAATTAATAAATTAAAAATCAAAAATTAAAAATTAAAAATTAAAAAATCCCCAAGCTTTTCTCAAAGTTATTCCTGGAATTATCCAGAAATTAAAAAATTCAAAATTAAAAAATCCCCAAAAACAAATTTGGGGTTTCACATCAGAACCAGCTTTTTTCTGGAATTATTCCTGGAATTATCCAGGAATTAAAAAATTCAAAATTAAAAAATCCCCAAGCTTTTCCCAAAGTTATTCCTGGAATTCTCCAGGATTTTGGGAAAATTTCGGGTTTCACATCAGAATCAGATTTGCCCAAAGTTATTCCCAAAATTAGCCAGGAATTAAAAAATTAAAAAATCCCCAAGCTTTTCTCAAAGTTATTCCTGGAATTATCCAGGAATTAAAAAATTCACAATTAAAAAATCCCCAAGCTTTTCTCAAAGTTATTCCTGGAATTATTCTGGAATTTAAAAATTCAAAATTAAAAAATCCCCAAAAACAAATTTGGGGTTTCACATCAGAACCAGCTTTTTTCTGGAATTATTCCTGGAATTATCCAGGAATTAAAAAATTCAAAATTAAAAAATCCCCAAGCTTTTCCCAAAGTTACTCCTGAAATTATTCTGGAATTAAAAAATTAAAAATTAAAAAATCCCCAAGCTTTTCCCAAAGTTACTCCTGGAATTATCCAGGAATTAATAAATTAAAAATTAAAAATTAAAAATTAAAAAATCCCCAAGCTTTTCCCAAAGTTATTCCTGGAATTATCCAGGAATTAATAAATTAAAAATTAAAAATTAAAAATTAAAAAATCCCCAAGCTTTTCCCAAAGTTATTCCTGGAATTCTCCAGGAATTAAAAAATTTAAAAATTAAAAAATCCCCAAGCTTTTCCCAAAGTTATTCCTGGAAAAATTCAGATTTTGGGGAAAATTTGGGGTTTCATTTGGGAACTTTAATGGGTTTCTATTCCCAGAGCATCATCCACCCTTTGGAACACCCCAAAAAAATTAAAATTTAAGAGATTTAAATGATTAAAAATCCCTAAAAAAAAGCTGGAATTAGGAAAAACTCACTTTAGCAGGAGCAGAAATTTTAACCTGAGGGATTTCGTCTTTGATTTCCGACCTGGGAGGGAAAAAATGAAATTTTGGGGTGAGATTGGAGGGATTGTCACCGTTGGCATCGTCATTGGCACCGGGAAATTTCCCTTTTTCCTCACCCATCTTTGGTTTCCATTTTCATCCTTTTCTCATCTTGATCCTGGGGAAAAAAGGGAAAAAAAATGGGAAAAAATGGGGAAAAAATGGGGAAAAAATGAGGGAAAAATGGGGGGAAAATGGGGAAAAAATGGGAAAAAATGGGGGAAAATGGGAAAAAAATGGGAAAAAATGGGGAAAAAAAAGGGAAAAAATGGGAAAAGAATGGGAAAAGAATGGGGAAAAAATGGGAAAAAAATGGGGAAAAAAATGGGAAAAAATGGGGGGAAAATGGGGAAAAACGGGGAAAAATGGGGGAAAAATGGGAAATGAATAGGGAAAAAATGGGAAAAAATGGGGGGAAAATGGGGAAAAATGGGAAAAAAATGGGGGGAAAATGGGGAAATGAATGGGAAAAAAATGGGGAAAAAAATGGGAAAAAAATGGGAAATGAATGGAGAAAATGGGGAAAAAATGGGGAAAAAATGGGGAAAAAATGGGGGGAAAATGGGGAAAAAATGGGAAAAAAATGGGGAAAAAATGGGGAAAAAATGGGGAAAAAAATGGGAAAAAATGGGAAATGAATGGGAAAAATAGGGAAAAAGAATGGGAAAAAAATGGGGAAAATGGGAAAAAAATGGGAAAAGAATGGGGAAAAATGGGGGAAAAAATGGGAAAAAATGGGAATAAAATGGGAAAAAATGGGGGAAAATGGGAAAAATGGGGAAAAATGGGAAAAAATGGGGGGAAAATGGGGAAAAAATGGGAAAAAATGGGGAAAAAAAATGGGAAAAAATGGGGGGAAAATGGGGAAAAACGGGGAAAAATGGGGGAAAATGGGAAATGAATAGGGAAAAAATGGGAAAAAATGGGGGGAAAATGGGGAAAAATGGGAAAAAAATGGGGGGAAAATGGGGAAATGAATGGGAAAAAAATGGGGAAAAAAATGGGGAAAAAATGGGAAATGAATGGAGAAAATGGGGAAAAAATGGGGAAAAAATGGGGGGAAAATGGGGAAAAAATGGGAAAAAAATGGGGAAAAATGGGGAAAAATGGAGAAAAAAAATGGGAAAAAATGGGAAATGAATGGGAAAAATAGGGAAAATGGGAAAAAAATGGGAAAAGAATGGGGAAAAATAGGGGAAAAAATGGGAAAAAATGGGAATAAAATGGGAAAAAATGGGGGAAAATGGGAAAAATGGGGAAAATGGGAAAAAATGGGGGGAAAATGGGGAAAAAATGGGAAATGAATGGGGAAAAATGGGAAAAATGGGGAAATGAATGGGGAAAAAATGGGAAAAAAAGGGGGAAAAATGGGGAAAAATTAGGGAAAAAATGGGGAAAAAGTGGGGAATGAATGGGAAAAAAAGGGAAATGAATGGGGAAAAATGGGGAAAGAATGGGGAAAAAAAGGGGAAAAAATGAGGAAAAAATGGTAAAAAAGGGGAAATGAATGGGGAAAAAATGGGGAAAAAATGGGGAAAAATGGGAAATGAATGGGGAAAAAATGGAAAAAAATGGGGAAAAATGGGGGGAAAATGGGGAAAAAATGGGGAAAAAATGGGGAAAAATGGGGGGAAAATGGGAAATGAATGGGGAAAAAATGGGGAAAAAATGGAAAAAAATGGGGAAAAAATGGGAAATGAATAGGAAAAAATGGGGGGAAATGGGAAAAAAAGGGGGAAAAAATGGGAAATGAATGGGGAAAAATGGGGGAAAATGGGGAAAAATGGGAAATGAATGGGAAAAAAGGGGAAAAAATGGGGGAAAAATGGGAAATGAATAGGAAAAAAATGGGGGAAAATGGGAAAAAAAGGGGAAAAAATCGGGAAAAAAATGAGGAAAGGAGCAGGAAAAGGTGGCCAAAAATTCTGGGAAATTTCCCAGGATCTCACAAGAGAGCAAAATCCTGGGAAATCACCCCAAAAATGGTCTGGGATGCCACCAGTGCCCAAAATCCTGGGAAATCACCCCAAGAAAAGCTCAGAGGTGCCACCACCGACCTTCTCCTGCAGCTCCTCCTCCTCCTCCCTCTCCAGGCTCGGCAGCTCCGCCTTCGCGTCCCCGTTGGATTGCTCCGATTTCCGCTTGTTGGGTCTGGGGGGAGCCGGGAGGGAATTTTGGGGGGATTTGGGAAGGTTTGGGGGTGAGGAAGAGGAGGGTGAGGAAGAGGAGGGTGAGCTGCCCCACTGACCCTTTGGGAATTTTGGGGGGACACAAGGAAGGTTTGGGGTTTGGAATAGGAGGGTGAGGAAGAGGAGGGTGAGGTCCCCACTGACCCTTTGGGAATTTTGGGGGGATTTGAGAAGGTTTGGGGTGAGGAGGGTGAGGAAGAGGAGGGTGAGGAAGAGGAGGGTGAGGTCCCCACTGACCCTTTGGGAATTTTGGGGGGATTGGGGAAGGTTTGGGGTTTGGGGTGAGGAAGAGGAGGGTGAGGTGCCCACTGACCCTCTGGGAATTTTGGGGGGACACGGGAGGAAGGCTTGGGGTGAGGAAGAGGAGGGTGAGGTGCCCACTGACCCTTTGGGAATTTTGGGGGGATTTGGGAAAGTTTGGGGTGAGGAAGAGGAAGAGGAGGGTGAGGAAGAGGAGGGTGAGCTGCCCACTGACCCTTTGGGAATTTTGGGGGGACATGAGGAAGGCTTGGGGTGAGGAAGAGGAGGGTGAGCTGCCCCACTGACCCTTTGGGAATTTTGGGGGGATTGGGAGGAAGGTTTGGGGTGAGGAAGAGGAGGGTGAGGTCCCCACTGACCCTTTGAGAATTTTGGGGGGACACAGGAGGAAGGCTTGGGGTGAGGAAGAGGAAGAGGAGGGTGAGGTGCCCACTGACCCTTTGGGAATTTTGGGGGGCACGGGAGGAAGGCTTGGGGTGAGGAAGAGGAGGGTGAGGTGCCCACTGACCCTTTGGGAATTTTGGGGGAATTTGGGAAAGTTTGGGGTGAGGAGGGTGAGGAAAAGGAGGGTGAGGTGCCCACTGACCCTTTGGGAATTTTGGGGGGATTGGGAGGAAGGTTTGGGGTGAGGAGGATGAGGAAGAGGAGGGTGAGGAAGAGGAGGGTGAGGAAGAGGAGGGTGAGGTGCCCACTGACCCTTTGGGAATTTTGGGGGGATTGGGAGGAAGGTTTGGGGTGAGGAGGATGAGGAAGAGGAGGGTGAGGAAGAGGAGGGTGAGGTGCCCACTGACCCTTTGGGAATTTTGGGGGACTGGGAGGAAGGTTTGGGGTGAGGAAGAGGAGGGTGAGGAAGAGGAGGGTGAGGAAGAGGAGAGTGAGGAAGAGGAGGGTGAGGAAGAGGAGGGTGAGGAAGAGGAGAGTGAGGAAGAGGAGAGTGAGGAAGAGGAGGGTGAGGAAGAGGAGGGTGAGGAAGAGGAGAGTGAGGAAGAGGAGGGTGAGGTCCCCACTGACCCTTTGGGAATTTTGGGGGGATTGGGAAGTTTTGGGGTGAGGAAGAGGAGGGTGAGGAAGAGGAGGGTGAGGTGCCCACTGACCCTCTGGGAATTTTGGGGGGATTTGAGAAGGTTTGGGGGTGAGGAAGAGGAAGAGGAGGGTGAGGTGCCCACTGACCCTTTGGGAATTTTGGGGGAATTGGGAAGTTTTGGGGTGAGGAAGAGGAGGGTGAGGTGCCCACTGACCCTTTGGACAGCAGGCTGAGGATGGACGGCTGCCGGCCGGAGCTGCGCGTGACCCGAGAGCTGCCCGGGGGCTCTGCGGGAAAAGGGGACCCCAAAACCCTTCCTGAGACCCCAAAACCCTTCCTGAGACCCCAAAATTCCTCCTGAGAACCCAAAACCCCTCCTGAGAACCCAAAACCCCTCCTGAGAACCCAAAACCCTTCCTGAGACCCCAAAACCCCTCCTGAGACCCCAAACCCACCCTGAGACCCCAAACCCACCCTGAGACCCCAAAATCCACCCTGAGACCCCAAAAACCCTTCCTGAGACCCCAAAACCCTCCCAAAGGTGACCCCAAAACCCTTCCTGAGACCCCAAAATTCCTCTCGAGGAGATCCCAAAATCCACCCTGAGACCCCAAACCCACCCTGAGACCCCAAAACCTTTCCTGAGACCCCAAAATCCTCCCTGAGACCCCAAAACCCCTCCTGAGACCCCAAAATCCACCCTGAGACCCCAAAACCCTTCATGAGACCCCAAAACCCTTCCTGAGACCCCAAAACCCCTCCTGAGACCCCAAAACCAACCCTGAGACCCCAAAATCCTCCCTGAGACCCCAAAACCCCTCCTGAGACCCCAAAATCCACCCTGAGACCCCAAAACCCTTCATGAGACCCCAAAACCCACCCTGAGACCCCAAAACCCTTCCTGAGACCCCAAAACCCTTCATGAGACCCCAAAACCCACCCTGAGACCCCAAAACCCTTCCTGAGACCCCAAAACCCTTCATGAGACCCCAAAACCAACCCTGAGACCCCAAAACCCTCCCTGAGACCCCAAAACCCTTCCAGAGGAGACCCCAAAACCCTCCCAAAGGTGACCCCAAAACCCTTCCTGAAACCCCAAACCCACCCTGAGACCCCAAGACCTTTCCTGAGACCCCAAAACCCTCCCAAAAGTGACCCCAAAACCCTTCCTGAGACCCCAAAACCCTTCATGAGACCCCAAAACCCTTCCAGAGGAGACCCCAAAATCCTTCCTGAGACCCCAAAATCCTTCCTGAGACCCCAAAACCCTTCCCAAGGACATCCCAGCTCTCGTTCCCAACAGGAACTGTCACACCCCAAACCAGGACACCCCAAAACCCTTCATGAGACCCCAAAACCCTCCCAAAGGTGACCCCAAAACCCTTCCAGAGACCCCAAAACCTTTCCTGAGACCCCAAAACCAACCCTGAGACCCCAAAACGAACCCTGAGACCCCAAAACCCCTCCTGAGACCCCAAAACCCTTCCCAAGGAGATCCCAGCTCTCGTTCCCCACAGGAACTGTCACACCCCAACCCAGGACACCCCAAAACCCTTCCTGAACAAACCCCCCCCAATCCCACCAGGAACTGCCCCACCCCCAACCCTCCCCAGCCCCACAAACCCCCATTTATTTACACCCCAAAAACAAACCCCAAATCCTCACTTTTGGCATCGCCGTTGGAGCGGCTCCTGCGGGGTTTGCGGGCGCGGGCGGCGGGGCCGGAGCAGGACGGGGACGGGGCCGCTCCTTCCTCCACCTCCATGGCTCCATCCTCATCCTCATCGCTGCCCAGGGCCCCGTTCCCATTGGGATTGGGGTCCCCGGAGCCGTTTGGGGGGGCTGAGAGCTCCTGGCGGAGCAGCGCCTTCACCTTGGCCAGGTAACGCTCCTGGGGAGGGGAGAAGCCCAAATTGTGATCCCAAATCCTGGGGGGATCCCAAATCCTGGGGGGATCCCAAATCCTGGGGTGTGACCCCAAATCCTGGGGTGTGACCCCAAATCCTGGGGGGATCCCAAATTGTGATCCCAAATCCTGGGGGGATCCCAAATCGTGATCCCAAATCCTGGGGGGATCCCAAATCCTGGGGTGTGACCCCAAATCCTGGATTGTGATCCCAAATCGTGATCCCAAATCCTGGGGTGGGATCCCAAATCCTGGGGGGATCCCAAATCCTGGGGTGTGACCCCAAATCGTGATCCCAAATCCCGGGGTTTGGTCCCAAATCCCACAGAGATTCATGATCCCAAATCCCAGGGTGTGATCCCAAATCGTGATCCCAAATCCTGGGGTGTGACCCCAAATCCTGGGGTGTGACCCCAAATCCTGGGGTGTGACCCCAAACCGTGACCCCAAATCCTGGGGTGTGACCCCAAATCCTGGGGTTTGATCCCAAATCCTGGGGTGTGACCCCAAATCCTGGGGTGTGACCCCAAACCGTGACCCCAAATCCTGGGGTGTGACCCCAAATCCTGGGGTTTGATCCCAAATCCTGGGGTGTGATCCCAAACCGTGACCCCAAATCCTGGGGTGACCCCAAATCCCAATGGGAAAGTGATCCCAAATCGTGATCCCAAATCCCGGGCTTTGATCCCAAATCCCACAGAGATTCATGACCCTAAATCCCAGGGTGTGATCCCAAATCCCAGGGTGTGATCCCAAATCCGCAGCAGCGCCTTCACCTTGGCCAGGTAACGCTCCTGGGGAGGGGGGCACAAAATCAAACCCCAAATCCTGGGGGGATCCCAAATTGTGACCCCAAATCCTGGGGTGTGACCCCAAATCCTGGGGGGATCCCAAATCGTCATCCCAAATCCTGGGGGGATCCCAAATCCTGGGGTTTGATCCCAAATCCTGGGGGGACCCCAAATCCTGGAGTGATCCCAAATCCTGGGGTTTGGTCCCAAATCCCACAGAGATTCATGATCCCAAATCCCAGGGTGTGATCCCAAACCGTGATCCCAAATCCTGGGGTGTGATCCCAAATCCCAATGGGAAAGTGATCCCAAATCGTGATCCCAAATCCTGGGAATCCACAGAGATTCATGATCCCAAATCCCAGGGTGTGATCCCAAATCCTGGGGCGTGACCCCAGTGTGACCCCAAATCCTGGGGTGTGATCCCAAATCCCACAGGGATCCATAATCCCAAATCCTGAGGTTTGATCCCAAATCCCACAGGGAAAGTGATCCCAAATCCTGGGGTTTGGTCCCAAATCCCACAGAGATTCATGACCCCAAATCCCAGGGTGTGATCCCAAATCCACAGCAGCGCCTTCACCTTGGCCAGGTAACGCTCCTGGGGAGGGGGGCACAAAATCAAACCCCAAATCCTGGGGGGATCCCAAACTGTGATCCCAAATCCTGGGGGGATCCCAAATCCTGGGGGGATCCCAAATCCCGGGGTTTGATCCCAAATCCTGGGGTGGGATCCCAAATCCTGGGGTGTGATCCCAAATCCTGGGGGGATCCCAAATCCTGGGGGAATCCCAAATCCTGGGGTGTGATCCCAAATCCCGGGGCTTGATCCCAAATCCTGGGGTGTGACCCCAAATCCTGGGGGGATCCCAAATCGTGATCCCAAATCCTGGGGTGTGATCCCAAATCGTGATCCCAAATCCTGGGGTTTGGTCCCAAATCCCGGGGCTTGATCCCAAATCCTGGGGTGGGATCCCAAATCCTGGGGTGGGATCCCAAATCCCGGGGCTTGATCCCAAATCCTGGGGTGTGACCCCAAATCCTGGGGGGATCCCAAATCCTGGGGTGTGACCCCAAATCCTGGGGCGTGACCCCAAATCCTGGGGGGATCCCAAATCGTCATCCCAAATCCTGGGGTGGGATCCCAAATCCTGGGGTGATCCCAAATCCTGGGGGGATCCCAAATCCTGGGGTCTGATCCCAAATCCTGGGGTTTGGTCCCAAATCCCACAGAGATTCATGATCCCAAATCCCAGGGTGTGATCCCAAACCGTGATCCCAAATCCTGGGGGGATCCCAAATCCTGGGGTGATCCCAAATCCTGGGGTTTGATCCCAAATCCTGGGGTGTGATCCCAAATCGTGATCCCAAATCCTGGGGTGTGACCCCAAATCCTGGGGGGATCCCAAATCATGATCCCAAATCCTGGGGTTTGATCCCAAATCCCGGGGTTTGATCCCAAATCCCAATGGGAAAGTGATCCCAAATCATGATCCCAAATCCCGGGCTTTGATCCCAAATCCTGGGGTGTGATCCCAAATCCTGGGGTGTGACCCCAAATCGTGATCCCAAATCCTGGGGTTTGGTCCCAAATCCCACAGAGATTCATGATCCCAAATCCCAGGGTGTGATCCCAAATCCTGGGGCGTGACCCCAGTGTGACCCCAAATCCTGGGGTTTGGTCCCAAATCCCACAGAGATTCATGACCCTAAATCCCAGGGTGTGATCCCAAATCCCAGGGTGTGATCCCAAATCCCAGGGTGTGATCCCAAATCCGCAGCAGCGCCTTCACCTTGGCCAGGTAACGCTCCTGGGGAGGGGGGCACAAAATCAAACCCCAAATCCTGGGGGGATCCCAAATTGTGATCCCAAATCCTGGGGGGATCCCAAATCCTGGGGTGTGACCCCAAATCCTGGGGGGATCCCAAATCGTGATCCCAAATCCTGGGGTGTGATCCCAAATCCCACAGGGATCCATAATCTCAAATCCTGGGGTTTGGTCCCAAATCCCACAGAGATTCATGACCCCAAATCCCAGGGTGTGATCCCAAATCCGCAGCAGCGCCTTCACCTTGGCCAGGTAACGCTCCTGGGGAGGGGGGCACAAAATCAAACCCCAAATCCTGGGGTGTGATCCCAAATCGTGATCCCAAATCCTGGGGTGTGACCCCAAATCGTGATCCCAAATCCCGGGGTTTGGTCCCAAATCCCACAGAGATTCATGATCCCAAATCCCAGGGTGTGATCCCAAATCCCAGGGTGTGATCCCAAATCCAGGTGTTTTACCCCAAATCCAGGTGTTTTACCCCAAATCCCACTGTTTTACCCCAAATCCCACTGTTTTAGCTCAAACCCCAGATGTTTTACCCCAATCCAGATGTTCTACCCCAAACCCCAGATGTTCTACCCCAAACCCAGGTGTTTTACCCCAAACCCCAGGTGTTTTACCCCAAACCCCAGATGTTTTACCCCAAATCCCGGGTTTTTACCCCAAATCCAGATGTTTTACCCCAAATCCAGATGTTTTACCCCAAACCCCAGGTGTTTTACCCCAAACCCCAGATGTTTTACCCCAAATCCAGGTGTTTTACCCCAAACCCCAGGTGTTTTACCCCAAACCCCAGGTGTTTTACCCCAAATCCCAATGTTTTACCCCAAACCCCAGATGTTTTACCCCAAACCCAGATGTTTTACCCCAAACCCCAGATGTTTTACCCCAAACCCCAGGTGTTCTACCCCAAACCCCAGATGTTCTACCCCAAATCCAGATGTTTTACCCCAAATCCAGGTGTTTTACCCCAAACCCCAGATGTTTTACCCCAAATCCAGGTGTTTTACCCCAAACCCCAGGTGTTTTACCCCAAACCCCAGATGTTTTACCCCAAATCCAGGTGTTTTACCCCAAACCCGAGGTGTTTTACCCCAAATCCCGGGTTTTTGCCCCAATCCAGGCTCAGCTCTCACCTCCGACAGCTCCTCCCGGCGCAGTTTGGCCTCGAGCTCGCTGAGCTGCAGCTGCACCTCGGCCTGCAGGAAGCCGTGGATGAGGCTGAGCTTCTCCTGCACGCTCTCCTGGGGACAGTGGGGACATTGGGGACATTGGGGACATGGCAGGGACATTGGGGACACCATGGGGACATTGGGGACACCTTGGGGACATTGGGGACATCTTGGGGACATTGGGGACACTGGGGATGAAGGGGACACCATGGGGACATGGGGAACAGGAAGCCGTGGATGAGGCTGAGCTTCTCCTGCACGCTCTCCTGGGGACAGCGGGGACATTGGGGACATCTTGGGGACATTGGGGACACCGTGGGGACATTGGGGACATTGGGGACACCTTGGGGACATTGGGGACATGGCAGGGACATTGGGGACACTTTGGGGACATTGGGGACATTGGGGACACCGTGGGGACGTTGGGGACATGGCAGGGACATTGGGGACATTGGGGATGGAGGTGACACCATGGGGACATTGGGGACATCAGGAGCAGGAAGCCGTGGATGAGGCTGAGCTTCTCCTGCACGCTCTCCTGGGGACATTGGGGACATTGGGGACACCTTGGGGACATTGGGGACATGGCAGGGACATTGGGGACACTTTGGGGACACCATGGGGACATTGGGGACACCGTGGGGACGTTGGGGACATGGCAGGGACATTGGGGACATTGGGGACACCTTGGGGACATTGGGGACACCATGGGGACATAGGGAGCAGGAAGCCGTGGATGAGGCTGAGCTTCTCCTGCACACTCTCCTGGGGACAGCGGGGACATTGGGGACACCTTGGGGACATTGGGGACACCTTGGGGACATTGGGGACACCTTGGGGACATTGGGGACATGGCAGGGACATTGGGGACACTTTGGGGACACCATGGGGACATTGGGGACACCGTGGGGACGTTGGGGACATGGCAGGGACATTGGGGACATTGGGGATGGAGGTGACACCATGGGGACACCATGGGGACATGGGGAGCAGGAAGCCGTGGATGAGGCTGAGCTTCTCCTGCACGCTCTCCTGGGGACAGTGGGGACAGTGGGGACACCTTGGGGACATTGGGGACACCTTGGGGATATTGGGGACATGGCAGGGACATTGGGGACACCGTGGGGACATTGGGGACATTCAGGTGACACTGGGGACACTCACGACTGGCAGGTGACACTGGGGACACTCCAGGACACTCAGGTGACATTGGGGACACTCAGGTGACACTGGGGACACTCAGGACACTCAGGTGACACCGGGGACACTCCAGGACACCCAGGTGACATTGGGGACACTCAGGACACTCAGGTGACATTGGGGACACTCGGGTGACACCAGGGACACCCAGGTGACACCAGGGACACCCAGGTGACATTGGGGACACTCAGGTGACATTGGGGACACCCAGGTGACATTGGGGACATTCAGAACACCCAGATGACACTGGGGACACTCAGGACACTCAGGTGACACTGGGGACACCCAGGTGACACTGGGGACACTCCAGGACACCCAGGTGACATTGGGGACACTCAGGTGACACTGGGGACACTCCAGGACACTCAGGTGACACTGGGGACACTCAGGACACCCAGGTGACATTGGGGACACTCAGGACACCCAGGTGACACTGGGGACACTCGGGTGACACCAGGGACACTCAGGTGACATTGGGGACACTCAGGTGACACTGGGGACACTCAGGTGACACTGGGGACACTCAGGACACCCAGGTGACACTGGGGACACTCGGGTGACACCAGGGACACTCAGGTGACATTGGGGACACTCAGGTGACACTGGGGACACTCAGGACACTCAGGTGACACTGGGGACACTCCAGGACACCCAGGTGACATTGGGGACACCCAGGTGACACTGGGGACACTCAGGACACCCAGGTGACACCAGGGACACCCAGGTGACACTGGGGACACTCAGGTGACACTGGGGACATTCAGGACACCCAGGTGACACTGGGGACACCCAGGTGACATTGGGGACACTCGGGTGACACCAGGGACACTCAGGTGACACTGGGGACACTCAGGACACCCAGGTGACACTGGGGACATTCAGGACACTCAGGTGACACCAGGGACACTCAGGTGACACCGGGGACATTCAGGACACCCAGGTGACACTGGGGACACCCAGGTGACACTGAGGACACCCAGGTGACACTGGGGACACCCAGGTGACACTGGGGACATTCAGGACTCACCTTCTCTCCCAGGTTCTCCTCATCCCGCTCCAGGTCCTGCAGCCTGGGGTGGGGACACCGAGAGAGGGGACAAAGGGACAAAAAGGGACAAAAAGGGACAAAAAGGGACAAAAAGGGACAATCAGACCATCGGGATTGGGGTCAGGACCCCCAAATTGGGTCAGGAACGCCAGGATTGGGGTCAGGACCCCAGAAATGGGGTCAGAACCCCCAAATTGGGGACAGAACCCCCAGGATTGGGGTCAGGACCCCCAGATTGGGGTCAGAAATCCCGGAATTGGGGTCAGGACCTCCAGATTGGGGTCAGAACCATCAGGATTGGGGTCAGGACCCCTGGATTTGGGGTCAGAACCCTCAGATTTGGGTCAGGGACGCCCAGATTTGGGTCAGGAGCCCCAAATTGGGGCCAGAACCATCAGGATTGGGGACAGAACCCCCAGGATTGGGGTCAGAATCCCAGAAATGGGGTCAGGACCCCCAAATTTGGGTCAGGGGCCCAGGATTGGGGTCAGGACCCCCAAATTGGGGTCAGAAATCCCAGAACTGGGGTCAGGACCCCCAGATCAGGGCCTGAACCCCAGATTTGGGTCAGGACCCTCAGATTGGGGCCAGGACCCCCAAATTGGGGTCAGGACCCCAAAATGGGGCAGGGGGGATTTGGGGGTCCGGGGCTGGAGAGGGGTGGGGGTCCCCAAAATATGGGGGGGGGGTCACTTTGGTGGGGGTCAGGGTTATTTTGGGGGGTTCAGGGCAGTTCTTGGGGGGCTCAGGGTGATTTTGGGGGTATCAGGGTGACTTTTGGGGGGGTTTGAGGGGCATCAGGGTAATTTTGGGTGTATCAGGGTAATTTTGGGGGGTTTGAGGGGGATCAGGATAATTTTGGGGGTATCAGGGTAATTTTGGGTGTGTCAGGGTAACTTCGGGGGGTTTGAGGGGGATCAGGGTAATTTTGCGGGGTTCAGGGGGGTCAGTGCAGTTCTTGGGGGATTCAGGGTAATTTTGAGGGTATCAGGGTAATTTTGGGGGGTTTGAGGGGGATCAGGGTAATTTTGGGGGTATCAGGGTAATTTTGGGGGGGTCAGGGTAATTTTGGGGGGTTTGAGGGGGATCAGGGTAATTTTGGGGGGTTCAGGGGGTCAGTGCAGTTCTTTGGAGGGTCAGGGTAATTTTGGGGGGATCAGGGTAATTTTGGGGTGTCTCAGCCCATCCTGGGGGGGTCTCAGCCCATCCTGGGTGGGGGTCTCAGCCCATACTGAGGGGTCTCAGCCCATCCTGGGGGGGTCTCAGCCCATCCTGAGGGGTCTCAGCCCATCCTGGGGGTCTCAGCCCATACTGAGGGGTCTCAGCCCATCCTGGGGGGGTCTCAGCCCATCCTGAGGGGTCTCAGCCCATCCTGGGGGTCTCAGCCCATACTGAGGGGTCTCAGCCCATCCTGGGGGGGTCTCAGCCTATCCTGGGTGGGGGTCTCAGCCCATCCTGGGGGTCTCAGCCCATCCCGGGGGTCTCAGCCCATCCTGAGGGGGTCTCAGCCTATCCTGGGTGGGGGTCTCAGCCCATCCTGGGGGTCTCAGCCCATCCTGGGTGGGCTCTGAGAGGACATGAGAGGCTCTGAGGGCTGTGACTGCAAGTGAGGGTTGTGAGTTCTGAAAGCTCTGAGGGGCTCTGAAGGCTCTGAGGGGCTCTGAGAGCTGTGAGGGGCTCTGAGGGCTGTGACTGCAGTGAGGGTTGTGAGTTCTGAAGGCTCTGAGGGCTGTGAGGGGCTCTGAAAGCTCTGAGGGCTATGAGGGGCTTTAAGGGCTCTAAAAGCTGTGAGGGGCTCTGAAAGCTGTGAGGGGCTCTGAGGGCTCTGAGGGCTGTGAAGGGCTCTAAGGGGTGTGAGGGGCTGTGAAAGCTGTGAGGGGCTCTGAGAGCTCTGAGGGGTGTGAGGGGCTCTGAGGGCTCTGAAGGCTCTGAGGGGCTCTAAGGGCTCTGAGGGGTGTGAGGGGCTCTGAGGGGCTGTGAAAGCTCTGAAGGCTCTGAGGGCTCTGAGGGGCTGTGAAAGCTCTGAAGGCTCTGAGGGGCTCCAAGGGCTCTGAGGGGCTCTGAGAGCTCTGAAGGCTCTGAGGGGCTCTAAGGGCTCTGAGGGGCGTAAGGAGCTCTGAGGGCTAGGAAGGGGCTCCAAGGGCTGCGAGCTCTGCGAGAGCGGGGCCCCATTCCCCCATTCCCGCCTCGCTCCCGCGTCTCCCGGCCGGGACTCACCGTCGGCGCAGCTCGGCGGGCAGCGGGGCCGGCGGCAGCGGCGCGGCGCGGGCCGGCATCGGGAGCGGCTCGGCGGGGCCCGGGCGGGGGGCGCGGGGCGGGCTCGGGGCCCGGTTCCGGGCCGGGTTCGGGGCCGCGCTCGGGGCCCGGCTCGGCGGGACCGGGAGCGGCTTCGCGCGGAAACGAGCGGCGGGAGCGGGGCGGCGCCGACCACCGCGCGGGGGGAGCCGGCGCGCACCATGCTGCCGCCGCGGGGGGGGACAGAGCGGGGCCAGGCGGCGTCTGCCGGGCCGGGGGGACCGGGAGGGGATCGGGGGAGACCGAGGGGGGACCGGAGGGGTCGGGGCGGTACCGGGAGCGGCGGAGGGGGGGTGAACGGAGCGGTGAGGGGGGAGTGGGAGGTACCACTGAGGGAAGATGGGGGGAGGCGGGAGATACCACTGAGGGGGAATGGGAGGTACCACTGAGGGGAAATGGGGGGGTACCACTGAGGGGAAATGGGGGGAGGCGGGAGATACCACTGAGGGGGACTGGGAGGTACCACTGAGGGGAGATGGGGGGAGGCGGGCGGAACCACTGTGAGCGCGGGGGGTTGTGTGGGGCGTACCACTCAAAGGCAGCGCGGGGGGCAACACCAAAGTGGATGGACTGTACCACTGGGAAGGGGGGGGGGGGGGACATTCTCACAGGGCTGTACCACTGTAGAGATGGGGGGGTCCCCAAGGCCACCCCAGTGTCCCCATTGCCACCACAGAGCCCTCGTGTCCCAAGTGTCCTTTATTGTCCCCTTGGGGTGGCCACGGCTCTGTTTTGGGGTGAAAAGGGAAAATTTGGAGTCCCAGTGACCCCAAGGACGGGGACAAGGTCCTGGAGCATCCCCAAAAACGGATTTGGGGGTGCCAAGGTTCCAAACTCACCCCAAAAACTGAACAGGGGGTCCCAAAAAACAGATTTGGGGGTGTCCCAAAATGTCCCCCCCCAAAAAAAATGGAAGTGTCCCAAAAAAATGATCTGGGAGTCCCCAAAAATGTCCCCAAAAATTGACTTGGGGACTCCAAATCCATCCTGGGGGTCCCAAATTTGGGGTCCCGGGCAGGTAAAAGCAGAAGATAAAATAAAATACAATAAAATAAATTAAATAAAAATCTGGAGGTTTTTGGGGTGTCCCCCTCAGTTCACCAGGAGAGCGTTGTCCTGCACGGGGGCCCTGTGGGAACACAAATTTGGGGGGTTTTAGGGGGTTTTTGGGGATTTTGGGGGGCAGGAAAATTCACCCAGATCCCAAAAACCCTGGGAGGGGAGGGGGGACCCCAAAACCCAGGGAGGGGCTGGATTTTGGGGTGATTTGGGGTCATTTTGGAGTAATTTTGGGGCTATTTTGGGGTAAATTTGGGGCCAAATTTTAGGGAAATTTTGGGTCATTTGGGGGCTGGGTTTTGGGGTCATTTGAGGTCATTTTGGGGCTGGATTTTGGGGTAATTTTGGGGTCATTTAGGAGCCAAATTTTGGGTCATTTTGGGGTCATTCGAGGTCATTTTGGGGCTGGATTTTGGGGTCACTTTGGAACATTTGGGGCTGGGTTTTGGGATAATTTTGGGGTCACTTTGGGGCCAAATTTTGGGGTAATTTTGGGACATTTGGAGCTGGGTTTTGGAGTCACTTTGGCGTTATTAGGGGCTGTTTTTTGGGGTAATTTTGGGATAATTTTAGGGTCATTTAGGGCTGGATTTTGGAGTCATTTTGGGGCTGATTTTGGGATAATTTGGGATTCCCCCCCCCAGGTGACACTGAGCCCAAACCAGGCAGGACCCCCCTCCCTTGGGGTGACCCCAAACCCCCCAAAACCCCTAAAAATGTCCCAAAATGTCCCAAAACCCCCAAATCCCCCCCAAAACCCCAAAAATGTCCCAAAACCCCACAAGACCCCCCTGAAGTGTTCCCAAACCCCCCTGAAATGTCCCCATAATGTCCCAAAATCCCACAAGACCCCCCCAAAATGTCCCCAAATCCCCTTGAAATGTCCCCAAGCCCTCCAAATCCCCACCCAAAACCCCCCCAAATGTCCCCAAATCCCCCCCCAAAGTCCCCCCAAACCCCCCAAAATGTCCCAAAACCCCACAAGACCCCCTGAAGTGTTCCCAAAGCCCCCTGAAATGTCCCCAAAATGTCCCCAAAATGTCCCAAAATCCCACAAGACCTCCCAAAATGTCCCAAAACCCCTGAAAATGTCCCCAAAATGTCCCCAAAATGTCCCAAAATGTCCCAAAATCCCACAAGACACCCCAAAATGTCCCAAAGCCCCTCAAAATGTCCCCAAATCCCACAAACCCCTCCTGAAATGTCCCCAAACCCCCCAAAACGTGCCCAAATTTGGGGTGCGGACCGGGGGCAGCAGCAGCAGAGGGCGGGGCAGGGGGCGGAGCCGGAGCCGCCCCGGCGGAACTTTCCGGAACCGGGGCTGTCCTGGCACTGAGCGATGAAGGCCTGGAGCTCCGACACCGGGGCGGCGCCCTCGGACTGGTTCTGGGGACAGGGGACATCAAACAGGTGACATGGGACAGGTGACAGGTGAGGGACAGGTGACATGGGGACAGGGGAGATGGGGACAGGTGACATGGGGACAGGTGACATGGGGACAGGAGCTCCAACACCGGGGCGGCGCCCTCAGACTGGTTCTGGGGACACACAGGTGACATGGGGACAGGTGACATGGGGACAGGTGAGGGACAGGTGACATGGGGACAGGTGACATGGGGACAGGTGACATGGGGACAGGAGAGGGACAGGTGACATGGGGACAGGAGCTCCGACACCGGGGCGGCGCCCTCGGATTGGTTCTGGGGACAAGGGACAGGTGAGGGGACATGGGGACATGTGACACCAGACAGGTGACACCAGACAGGGGACACGGGGACAGGTGACATGGGGACAGGTGAGGGACAGGTGACATGGGGACAGGAGCTGGGACATCGGGGTGGCACCTTTGGACTGGTTCTGGGGACAGGTGACACCAGACAGGTGACATGGGGACAGGGGACAGGTGAGGGACAGGGGACATGGGGACAGGTGAGGGACACTGGGGTGGCACCTTCTGATTGGTTCTGGGGACAGGTGAGGGGACACAGAGGGGACATGGGGACAGGAGAGAGAACATCCAGGTGATGTCACACAGGTGATATCACACCCAGCTGAGATAACACACACAGGTGAGATAACGCACACAGAGGTGATGTCACACAGGTGACATCACACACAGGTGACATAACGCACACAGAGATGATGTCACACAGGTGACGTCACACCCAGGTGAGCTCCCACCTGTCCCGCTCACCTTGATGGTGTCATAGGAGCCGGTGATGAGATCACACACACAGATAACAGAGATAACACACAGATAACACACACAGGTAACAGATAACACACAGATAACACACAGAGATAACAGATAACACAGATAAACACAGGTGAGATAACACACACAGATAACACACCCAGGTGATGTCACACCCTGGTGATGTCACACCCAGGTGAGTCTCACCTTGATGGTGTTGTAGGAACCGGTGACCAGGTCACACACACAGATAACACACACAGATAACAGATAACACACCCAGGTGAGATAACACACACAGATAGCACACCCAGGTGATGTCACACACAAATAACACACCCAGGTGAGATAACACACACAGATAACTCACACAGATAACACACCCAGGTGAGATAACTCACACAGATAGCACACCCAGGTGATGTCACACACAGATAACACACCCAGGTGAGATAACTCACACAGATAACTCACACAGATAACACACCCAGATGAGATAACTCACACAGATAACTCACACAGATAACACACCCAGGTCAGATAACTCACACAGATAACACACCCAGGTGATGTCACACCCAGGTGAGTCTCACCTTGATGGTGTCGTAGGAACCGGTGACCAGGTCACACACACAGAGATAACACACAGATTACACAGAGATAACACACACAGATAACACACACAGGTGATGTCACACCCAGGTGACGTCACACCCTGGTGACGTCACACCCAGGTGAGTCTCACCTTGATGGTGTCGTAGGAGCCAGTGATGAGGGCGATGAAGAGGCTGAGCACCATGTAGATGAAGAGCGCGCTGAAGCTGTACAGGTACACCTGGCTGAAGAGCCACACCAGGGCCCCGCTGGGGCGCAGCGCCGCGAAGGTGGCGAACATGTCATCGCCGTTGACCAATGAGAAGAGACACTCGGACACCATGGACAGCGAGCGGAACTGGGGACGGACACACCTGTGTGTCACTTGTGTGTCACCTGTGTGTCACCTGTGTGTCACCTGTGTGTCACTTGTCACACCTGTGTCACCTGTGTCACACCTGTGTGTCACCTGTGTGTCACCCCTGTGTCACCTGTGTGTCACCTGTAACCTGTATGTCATCACCGTGTCACCCCTGTCATCGCCGTTGACCAATGAGAAGAGACACTCGGACACCATGGACAGCGAGCGGAACTGGGGACGGACACACCTGTGTCACCTGTGTGTCACCTGTGTGTCACCTGTGTCACCTGTGTGTCACTTGTCACACCTGTGTCACCTGTGTCACACCTGTGTGTCACCTGTGTGTCACCCCTGTGTCACCTGTGTGTCACCTGTAACCTGTATGTCATCACCGTGTCACCCCTGTCATCGCCGTTGACCAATGAGAAGAGACACTCGGACACCATGGACAGCGAGCGGGACTGGGGACGGACACACCTGTGTGTCACTTGTGTGTCACCTGTGTGTCACCTGTGTGTCACCTGTGTGTCACCTGTGTCACCTGAGTCACCTGTGTCACCTGTGTGTCACCTGTGTGTCATCTGTGTCACCTGCATGTCACCTATGTGTCACCTGTGTGTCACCAATGTCACCTGTGTGTCACCTGTGTCACCTGTCACCTGTGTCACCTGTGTGTCACCTGTGTGTCACCTGTGTGTCATTGTGTGTCACCTGTGTCACCTGTGTCACCTGTCACCTGTGTCACCTGTGTGTCACCCGCATTTCATCCATGGATTTGGGAAGGAACCCAACCGCAAACCCAAACTTTGGGAATCCCCCGACCCCAAACCCCAAAATTTGGGAATTTGGGAATCCCCTGACACCAAACCCCAAAATTGGGGAATCCCCCCAGTCCCAAACCCAAAATTTGGAAACCCCAAACCCAAAACTTGGGAATCCCAAACTCCCAAACCCAAAATTTGGGAATCCCCCAACCCCAAACCCAAAATTTGGGGCGTTTTGGTCCCAAACCCCAAATTTCAGAATCCCCAAACCCAAACTCAATATTTGGGAATCTCCTTACCCCAAACCCCAAAATTTGGGAATCTCCTTACCCCAAACCCAAAATGTGGGAATCTTCCAACCCCAAACTTTGGGAATCTTTCAAACCCAAAATCTGAAAAGGAACCCAACTCCCAAACCCAAAATTTGGGAATCCCAAACCCCAAAATTTGGGAATCCCCCAACCCCAAACCCCAAAATCTGGGAATCTCCTTACCCCAAACCCAAAATGCGGGAATCTTCCAACCCCAAACTTTGGGAATCTTTCAAACCCAAAATCTGAAAAGGAACCCAACTCCCAAACCCAAAATTTGGGAATCCCAAACTCCCAAACCCCGAAATTTGGGAATCCCCCGACCCCAAACCCCGAAATTTGGGGACACCTTGACGTGGTGCGGGCCCAGCACGATCCACCCGCAGAAGCAATATCCCAAATAAATCACGGCCACGCAGCAGCAGAAGCGCATCACGTTGGGCAGCGCCACGCGCAGCGTCACGATCAGGATCTGGGGCGAAAAACGGGGAAAACGGGAAAAACGAAAATTATCCATGAGCAGGAGGAGGAAAAACGGGGGTTTGGGGCGGGAAAATGGGGATTTGGGGTGGGAAAATTGGGATTTGGGACTGGGAAATGGGATTATCCAAGTGTGGGGAGAGCATCACGTCGGGGACACCATGTGCACGGTCACGATCAGGATCTGGGGCGAAAAATGGTAAAATCGGGAAAAACAGGAATTGTCCAATGGTGGGGTTGGAAAATGGGGGTTTGGGGCAGGAAAATGGGGATTTGGGGTGGGAAAATTGGGATTTGGGACAGAAAATGGGATTATCCAAGAGTGGGGAGAGCATCACGTCGGGGACACCACGTGCAGGGTCACGATCAGGATCTGGGGTGAAAAACGGGGGAAAACGGGAAAAATGAAAATTATCAATGAGCAGAGTGGGAAAATGGGGGTTTGGGGTGGGAAAATGGCGATTTGGGGTGGGAAAATGGCGATTTGGGACAGAAAATGGGATCATCCAAGTGTGGGGAGAGCATCACGTCGGGGACACCATGTGCAAGGGTCACGATCAGGATCTGGGGCGAAAAACGGTAAAATCGGGAAAAACAGGAATTGTCCAATGGTGGGGTTGGAAAATGGGGGTTTGGGGTGGGAAAATGGGGATTTGGGGTGGGAAAATTTGGATTTGGGACAGAAAATGGGATCATCCAAGTGTGGGGAGAGCATCACGTCGGGGACACCATGTGCAAGGGTCACGATCAGGATCTGGGGTGTAAAACGGGGAAAACGGGAAAAACGAAAATTATCAATGAGCAGAGTGGGAAAAAAGGGGGTTTGGGGTGGGAAAATGGGGATTTGGGGTGGGAAAATGGGGATTTGGGACTGGGAAATGGGATTATCCAAGTGTGGGGAGAGCATCACGTCGGGGACACCATGTGCAAGGGTCACGATCAGGATCTGGGACGAAAAACGGGGAAAACGGGAAAAACAGGAATTGTCCAATGGTGGGGTTGGAAAATGGGGGTTTGGGGTGGGAAAATGGGGATTTGGGGTGGGAAAATTGGGATTTGGGACAGAAAATGGGATTATCCAAGTGTGGGGAGAGCATCACATTGGGCAGCGCCACGCGCAGCGTCACAATCAGGATCTGGGGCGAAAAATGGCAAAATCGGGAAAAACGGGACAAAGGGGAGATTTCCATGTGCGGGGTGGGAAATCCAGGAATTGTCCCCAAGCCGAGCGTGACAGGGAGGATTTGGGGCAGAAAAATGGGATTTAACCCTGGCGCTGTCCCCAGGTAATGGCGCCATCCCCAGGTGACACAGGTGACACACGGGTGACACACAGGTGACACAGGTGGCACACAGGTGACACAGGTGGCACAGGTGACACAGTGACACACAGGTGACACAGGTGACCCAGGTGACACAAGTGGCACAGGTGGCACAGGTGACACACGGGTGACACACACAGGTGACACACAGGTGACACAGGTGACACACAGGGACACAGGTGGCCCAGGTGACACACAGTGACACACAGGTGACACACACAGGTGACACACACAGTGACACACAGTGACACACAGGTGACACACACAGGTGACACACACAGTGACACACAGTGACACACGGGTGACATACGGGTGACACACACAGGTGACACACACAAGTGACACACACAGGTGACACACACAGTGACACACAGTGACACACACAGGTGACACACAGTGACACACACAATGACACACAGGTGACACAGGTGACCCAGGTGACCCAGATGACACACACAGGTGACACACAGGTGACACACACAGGTGACACACAGTGACACACACAATGACACACAGGTGACACAGGTGACCCAGGTGACCCAGATGACACACACAGGTGACACACAGGTGACACACACAGGTGACACACACAGTGACACACAGTGACACACAGGTGACACAGGTGACCCAGGTGACACAGGTGACACAGGTGACACACAGTGACACACGGGTGACACTCACGTTGTACTTCTGGAAGAAGGTCAGGTACCGGATGACGCCGACCCCGTGATGTCCCTGTTTGTGTCCCTGTCCCCTGTCCCTGTCACTGTCCCCAGGTGGCACAGGTGGCACAGGTGACACACACAGGTGACACACACAGTGACACACAATGACACACAGTGACACACAGGTGACACACAGGTGCACAGGTGATACAGGTGACACACAGGTGACACACAATGACACACAGGTGACCCAGGTGACACAGGTGACACAGGTGACACACACAGGTGACACACAGTGACACACGGGTGACACACAGTGACACACAGTGACACACAGGTGACACACAGTGACACACGGGTGACACACAATGACACACAGGTGACCCAGGTGACACACACAGGTGACACACAGGTGACACACACAGGTGACACACAGTGACACACGGGTGACACACACAATGACACACAGTGACACACACAGTGACACACAGGTGACCCAGGTGACACACAGTGACACACACAGGTGACACACAGTGACACACAGTGACACACACAGTGACACACAGTGACACACGGGTGACACTCACGTTGTACTTCTGGAAGAAGGTCAGGTACCGGATGACGCCGACCCACACGAGCAGCGTCGATGTCCCCAGCAGGATGCTGCACACGTCGTAGCCCGAGAAGTTCTGTGGGGACACGGGGACACTGCGGCCACCGCCGTGTCCCCAGGCCACCGGCCCCAGGGTGACATTGTCCCCAGGGGGGTGGCAGTGTCCCCAAGGGGGGTGGCAGTGTCCCCAAGGGGGTGGCAGTGTCCCCAGGGGGGGTGGCAATGTCCCCAAGGGAGTGGCAGTGTCCACAGGTGTGACCTTGGCCTCGATGTCGATCTTGAGCAGTGTCCCCATTGTCCCCAGGGGGTGACAGTGTCCCCAGGGGATGGCAGTGTCTCCATTGTCCCCATTGTCCCCAGGTGTGGTAGTGTCCACACTGTCCCCATTGTCCCCATTGTCCCCAGTGTCCCCACTGTCCCCAGTGTCCCCAGTGTCCCCACTGTCCCCAGTGTCCCCAATGTCCCCACTGTCCCCAGTGTCCCCCCTGTCCCCATTGTCCCCACTGTCCCCACTGTCCCCACTGTCCCCACTGTCCCCAGTGTCCCCATTGTCCCCACTGTCCCCACTGTCCCCAGTGTCCCCCCGTCCCCATTGTCCCCACTGTCCCCACTGTCCCCAGTGTCCCCACTGTCCCCACTGTCCCCATTGTCCCCATTGTCCCCACTGTCCCCACTGTCCCCAGTGTCACCTTGGCCTCGATGCCGATCTTGAGCTGTATCCCCATTGTCCCCAGTGTCCCCAGTGTCCCCAATGTCCCCACTGTCCCCATTGTCCCCAGTGTCCCCACTGTCCCCATTGTCCCCAATGTCCCCATTGTCCCCAGTGTCCCCACTGTCCCCACTGTCCCCATTGTCCCCATTGTCCCCACTGTCCCCATTGTCCCCACTGTCCCCAGTGTCCCCAGTGTCCCCACTGTCCCCACTGTCCCCATTGTCCCCAATGTCCCCATTGTCCCCAGTGTCCCCACTGTCTCCAGTGTCCCCAGTGTCACCTTGGCCTCGATGCCGATCTTGAGCACGGTGCCCAGCACGGTGAGGACATCGCTGGTGACGAGCAGCAGGTACCAGCCATTGAGGAACTCGAGGCGGTCTGAGAGGGACACGGTGACACCGCGGTGACAGCGCAGGAACCGGCTGAACTCCTGTGGGACATTGTCACTGTCATTGTCATTGTCATTGTCATTGTCACTGTCACTGTCACTGTCACTGTCACCTTACAGGAACCGGCTGAACTCCTGTTGGACACTGTCATTGTCATTGTCATTGTCACTGTCATTGTTATTGTCACTGTCACTGTCATTGTCACTGTCACCTTACAGGAACCGGCTGAACTCCTGCGGGACATTGTCATTGTCATTGTCATTGTCACAGGGACACGGTGACACCGCTGTGACAGCGCAGGAACCGGCTGAACTCCTGAACTCCTGTAGGACATTGTCATTGTCACTGTCACTGTCACTGTCATTGTCACTGTCATTGTCACTGTCACTGTCATTGTCATTGTCACCTGTCACTGTCATTGTCATTGTCATTGTCATTGTCATTGTCATTGTCACTGTCATTGTCACTGTCATTGTCATTGTCACTGTCACTGTCACTGTCACCTTACAGGAACTGGCTGAACTCCTGTGGGACATTGTCACTGTCACTGTCATTGTCACTGTCACTGTCATTGTCACTGTCACCTTACAGGAACCGGCTGAACTCCTGTGGGACATTGTCATTGTCATTGTCACAGGGACACGGTGACACCGCAGTGACAGCGCAGGAACCGGCTGAACTCCTGTGGGACATTGTCACTGTCATTGTCACTGTCACTGTCACTGTCATTGTCACTGTCATTGTCACTGTCATTGTCATTGTCATTGTCACTGTCACTGTCACTGTCACCTTACAGGAACCGTCTGAACTCCTGTGGGGCATTGTCACTGTCACTGTCACTGTCATTGTCACTGTCACTGTCATTGTCATCGTCACTGTCATTGTCACTGTCATTGTCACTATCATTATCACTGTCATTGTCATTGTCACTGTCATTGTCACTGCCATTGTCACTATCATTGTCACTGTCATTGTCACTGTCATTGTCACTGTCATTGTCACTGTCACTGTCATCGTCATTGTCACTGTCATTGTCACTGTCATTGTCACTGCCATTGTCACTATCATTGTCACTGTCATTGTCATTGTCATTGTCACTGTCACCTCACAGGGACACGGCGACAAAACCCCAAAACCCCCCCAAAACTCCCATCAATCCCAAACCCCAAATTCCCCCAAAAATCCCCCAAATCCACCCCCAAACCCCAAAATTCCCCCAAATCCCCCCAAAGTTGCCCAAATCCCCCCAAACTGACGCACCCTCTGCAGGAGGAGCCCGCGGGCGATGGAGCGGGCGCAGAGCACCAGGGACAGCGAGCACACGGCCACCACCAGCACGTCGAACGCCAGGCGGCGCCACGTGGCACCTGGGGACACCAGTGTCATTGTCATTGTCACTGTCACCTGTGGGACACCCATTGTCACCTGTGGGACCCCCCATTGTCACCTGTGGGACACCCCATTGTCACCTGGGGGACCCCCCATTGTCACCTGTCATCTGTGACACCCCAGTGTCGAACGCCAGGCGGCGCCACGTGGCACCTGGGGGACACCAGTGTCATTGTCATTGTCACTGTCACCTGTGGGACCCCACTGTCACCTGTGGGACACCCCATTGTCACCTGGGGGACACCCCATTGTCACCTGTCATCTGTGACACCCCAGTGTCGAACGCCAGGCGGCGCCACGTGGCACCTGGGGACACCAGTGTCATTGTCATTGTCACTGTCACCTGGGGGACGCCCCATTGTCACCTGGGACAGCCCATTGTCACCTGTGAGACACCCCAGTGTCGAATGCCAGGCGGCGCCACGTGGCACCTGGGGACACCAGAGTGACACTGTCACCTGTGGGACACCCCATTGTCACCTGTGGGACACCCCAGTGTCGAACGCCAGGCGGCGCCACGTGGCACCTGGGGGACACCAGTGTCATTGTCATTGTCATTGTCATTGTCACTGTCACCTGTGGGACCCCACTGTCACCTGTCATCTGTGACACCCCAGTGTCGAACGCCAGGCGGCGCCACGTGGAACCTGGGGACACCAGAGTGTCACTGTCACCTGTGGGACACCCCATTGTCACCTGTGGGACACCAAAACTGTCACTGAAAACCTGTGGGACCCCATTGTCACCTGGGACACCAAAACTGTCACTGTCACCTATGGGACACCGCAGTGTCGAACGCCAGGCGGCGCCACGTGGCACCTGGGGGACACCAGTGTCACCCGTGGGACCCCATTGTCACCTGTGGGACACCGCATTGTCACCAATGTCACCTGTGGGACACCCCCACAGCCCCGTGTCACCCAGTGTCACCCAATGTCCCCACTGTCACCTCCTGTGGGCATGGTGGAGTGGTGGCACTCCCATTGTCACCCCCATTGTCACCCAGTGTCACCCATTGTCCCCACTGTCCCCACTGTCCCCATTGTCCCCACTGTCCCCATTGTCACCTCCTCCGGGCATGGCGGGGTGGTGGCACTCCCATTGTCCCCCATTGTCCCCATTGTCACCCATTGTCCCCACTGTCCCCACTGTCACCTCGGCCTGGCATGGCGGGGTGGTGGCACTCCCATTGACCCCCATTGTCCCCACTGTCCCCATTGTCCCCACTGTCCCCACTATCACCTCCTCCGGGCATGGCGGGGTGGTGGCACTCCCATTGACCCCCATTGTCCCCAGTGTCCCCATTGTCACCTCGGCCTGGCATGGCGGGGTGGTGGCACTCCCATTGACCCCCATTGTCCCCACTGTCCCCATTGTCCCCACTGTCCCCACTATCACCTCCTCCGGGCATGGCGGGGTGGTGGCACTCCCATTGTCACCCAGTGTCCCCATTGTCACCCATTGTCCCCATTGTCACCTCCTCCTGGCATGGCGGGGTGGTGGCACTCCCATTGACCCCCAGTGTCACCCATTGTCCCCATTGTCACCTCCTCCGGGCATGGCGGGGTGGTGGCACTCCCAGTGTCACCCATTGTCACCCATTGTCCCCATTGTCACCTCCTCCGGGCATGGCAGGGTGGTGGCACTCCCATTGTCACCCATTGATCCCCATTGTCCCCATTGTCACCTCGGCCTGGCATGGCGGGGTGGTGGCACTCCCATTGACCCTCAGTGTCCCCATTGTCCCCATTGTCCCCACTGTCCCCCATTGTCCCCATTGTCACCTCCTCCTGGCATGGCGGGGTGGTGGCACTCCCATTGACCCCCAGTGTCACCCATTGTCCCCATTGTCACCTCCTCCGGGCATGGCGGGGTGGTGGCACTCCCAGGGACACCCCCACAGCCTGATGTCCCCCATTGTCCCCACTGTCCCCATTGTCACCTCCTCCTGGCATGGCGGGGTGGTGGCACTCCCATTGACCCCCATTGTCCCCATTGTCCCCATTGTCCCCAGTGTCACCTCCTCCTGGCATGGCGGGGTGGTGGCACTCCCAGTGTCACCCATTGTCACCCATTGTCCCCATTGTCCCCATTGTCCCCAGTGTCACCTCGGCCGGGCATGGCGGGGTGGTGGCACTCCCATTGTCCCCATTGTCCCCATTGTCCCCATTGTCCCCAGTGTCACCTCCTCCTGGCATGGCGGGGTGGTGGCACTCCCATTGTCCCCATTGTCCCCATTGTCCCCAGTGTCACCTCCTCCTGGCATGGCGGGGTGGTGGCACTCCCATTGTCACCCAGTGTCCCCATTGTCCCCATTGTCACCCATTGTCCCCATTGTCCCCAGTGTCACCTCCTCCTGGCATGGCGGGGTGGTGGCACTCCCATTGTCCCCATTGTCCCCACTGTCCCCATTGTCACCTCCTCCGGGCATGGCGGGGTGGTGGCACTCCCATTGACCCCCATTGTCCCCATTGTCCCCAGTGTCACCTCCTCCGGGCATGGCAGGGTGGTGGCACTCCCTGATGGCCGCGTGGGTGCCCAGGCGGATCCGCACTCGCCCGCTGTGGGCGCTGTTGTCAAAGGTGACCTGGGGACACGCGGTGGCACCGTCACCGTCACTGTGGCACTGTCACTGTGGCACTGTCACTGTGTCACCGTCACTGCCACTTTGGGGTATTTGGGGACACTCAGGGGACAACTGGGGACACTGAAGGGACAATTGGGGACACTTTGGGGTATTTGGGGACACTGAGGGGACACTTGGGGACCCTCTGGGGTATCTGGGGACACTTGGGGACACTTGGGGACACTTTGGGACATTTGGGGACACTGAGGGGACACTTGGGGACACTTTGGGGTATTTGGGGACACTCAGGGGACACTTGGGGACCCTCTGGGGTATCTGGGGACACTTGGGGACACTTTAGGACATCTGGGGACACTTTGGGACACTTGGGGACATTTAGGGGACACTGAGGGGACATTTAGGGGACACCCAAAGGACACTCAGGGGACACTTTGGGATATTTGGGGACACTTGGGGACACTTTGGGGACACTTGGGGACACTGAAGGGACACTTGGGGACACTTTGGGGTATCTGGGGACACTGAGGGGACACTTTGGGATATTTGGGGACACCAAGGGGACACTTTGGGATATTTGGGGACCCTTGGGGACACTTTGGGGACACTGACGGTGACACTGAAGGTGTAGCAGTCGGGGATCTCGTGGTTCAGCAGCGTTTGGATGTTGATGGCCTTGAGCTGGAACTCCACGGTGACGTTGATCAGCCTGGGGGGGGACAAAAATCACCCCAAAAACGGGAAAATTCACCCCAAAATTCACCCCAAAAACACACACCAAAAAAAAGGGAAAATTCCACCTCAGAAACGCCCAAAAAAATGGAAAATTTCACCTCAAAAAAACACAAAAAATGGAAAATTTCACCTCAAATCCACCTCAGAATCCCCCCCAAAAAAAGGGAAAATTCCACCTCAAAAACACAAAAAAAAGGGGAAAATTCCACCTCAGAAACCCCCAAAAAAATGGAAAATTTCACCTCAAAAGCATAAAAAGGGGGAAATTCCACCTCAAAAAAACACAATAAAAAAAGGGAAAATTTCACATCAAAAAGACAAAAAAAGGGAAAATTCCACCTCAGAAACCCCCAAAAAAATGGAAAATTCAACCTCAAAAAACCACAAAAAATGGAAAATTTCGCCTCAAATCCACCTCAGAATCCCCCCCCAAAAAAAGGGAAAATTCCACCTCAAAAACACAAAAAAAAAGGGAAAATTCCACCTCAAAAATCCCCCAAAAAAATGGAAAATTTCACCTCAAAAGCATAAAAAAAGGGGAAAATCCAACTCAAAAAAACACAATAAAAAAAGGGAAAATTCCACCTCAAAAAACCACAATAAAAGCGAAAATTCCACCTCAAAAACACAAAAAAAAGGGAAAATTCCACCTCAAAAAAAACAAAAAAATGGAAAATTTCACATCAAAAAGACAAAAAAAAGGGAAAATTCCACCTCAAAAACCCCCCAAAAAAGGGAAAATTCCACCTCAAAAACCCCCCAAAAAATGGAAAATTTCACCTCAAAAAACCACAATAAAAAAAGGGAAAATTCCACCTCAAAAACACAAAAAAAGGGAAAATTTCACCTCAAAATCCCCCCCAAAATCCCCCCATAATTCCAGGGGGGTTTTGGGAGAATTTTGAGGGTTTTGGGGTATTTGGAGTGATCTTGAGGGATTTTGGGGGGTTTTGGGGGATTTGGTGGAATTTTTGGGGGGGTTTGGGGGGAATTTTGGGGGGATTTTGGGGTTTCGGGGGAATTTGGGGGAATTTCAGGGGAATTTTGGGAGAATTTTGGGGGGATTTTGAGGGAATTTTGAGGGAATTTTGGGGCGGTTTGGGGGGAATTTGGGGGTTTTTGGGGGGATTTTGGGGGTATCTTGAGGGATTTTAGGGGAATTTTGGGAGAATTTTGGGGGGATTTTGAGGGATTTTGGGGTTTTGGGGGGGATTTTGGGGTTTTTGGGGGGATTTTGAGGGATTTTGGGGGGAATTTTGGGGGGATTTTGGAGTTTTGGGGGAATTTGGTAGATTTTGGGGTTTTGGGGGAATTTTAGGAGAATTTTGGGAGAATTTTGGAGGGAATTTTGAGGGATTTTGTGGAATTTTGTGGGATTTTGGGGGAATTTTGGGTTTTTTTGGGGTTTTTGGGCGCACCTGTGGAACTGGAGGGTGAAGTTGCTGCCGGGGCCGTCCAGCACGGGGGGTTGGGGGTCCCCGGGGTGAACCCCCAGGCACTCTGTGGGGCCAGGATGGGGGTCAGGGAGCACCGAAACCCCCGGAATTTACCCCAAACCCCAACCCCAAAACCCCAACCCCCAACCCCAAAACCCCAAACGCAAAACCCCAAATCCCAAACCCCAACCCCAAACTCAAAACCCCAAATCCCAAATCCAACCCCAAACCCAAAACCCCAAATCCCAAACCCCAAACTCAAAACCCCAAATCCCAAATCCAACCCAAAACCCCAAACACAAAACCCCAAATCCAACCCCAATCCCAAAACTCCAAACCCCAAAACCCCAAATCCCAAACCCCAAACTCAAAACCCCAAATCCCAAATCCAACCCAAAACTCAAAAGCCCAAACCCCAAAACCCCAAATCCCAAACCCCAAACTCAAAACCCCAAATCCCAAACCCAAAACCCCAAACCCCAAAACCCCAAATCCCAAACCCCAAACTCAAAACCCCAAATCCCAAATCCAACCCAAAACCCCAAACCCCAAAACCCCAAATCCCAAACCCCAAACTCAAAACCCCAAATCCCAAATCCAACCCAAAACCCCAAACACAAAACCCCAAATCCAACCCCAATCCCAAACTCCCAGACCCCAAATCCTAAATCCAGCCCCAAATCCCAAATCCCAAACAACTCCCAAATCCCAAACAACTCCCAAGCCCAAACCCCAAACCCCAATCCCAAATCCAACCCCAAACCCCAAACTCAAAACCCCAAATCCTAAACCCAACCCCCAAATCCAGCCCCAAATCCAACCCCAAACCCCAAACCCTAAATCCAACCCCAAACCCCAAATCCCAAACAACTCCCAAACCCAAACCCCAAACTTCAAATCCCAAATCCAACCCCAAACCCCAAATTCTAAACCCAACCCCCAAATCCAGCCCCAAATCCAACCCTAAACCCCAAACCCCAAACTCAAATCCCCAAACCCCAAATCCTAAATCCAACCCCAACCCCAAACCCCCAAACCCAACCTCAAATCCAACCCCAAACCCCAAATCCCAAACAACTCCCAAACCCTGCACCCCAAACTCCAATCCCAAATCCAACCCCAAACCCCAAACCCCGCACCCCAAACCCCAACCCCAGACCCCAAACCCCAAATCCTGCACCCCAAACCCCAAACCCTGCACCCCAAACCCTGCACCCCAAACCCTGCACCCCAAACCCCAAACCCCAAACCCTGCACCCCAGACCCCAAACCCTGCACCCCAAACCCCAAACCCCAGACCCCAAACCCTGCACCCCAAACCCCAAACCCCAGACCCCAAATCCTGCACCCCAAACCCTGCACCCCAAACCCCAAACCCTGCACCCCAAACCCTGCACCCCAACCCCAGACCCCAAACCCCAAACCCTGCACCCCGCACCCCAAACCCTGCACCCCGCACCCCAAACCCCAAACCCCAAACCCTGCACCCCAGACCCCAAACCCTGCACCCCAAACCCCAAACCCCAGACCCCAAATCCTGCACCCCAAACCCCCAACCCTGCACCCCAAATCCTGCACCCCAAACCCCAACCCCAGACCCCAACCCCTGCACCCCACATCCCGCACCCCAAACCCCAAACCCTGCACCCCAAACCCCAACCCCAGACCCCAAACCCTGCACCCCAAACCCTGCACCCCAAACCCCCAACCCTGCACCCCAAATCCTGCACCCCAAATCCTGCACCCCAAACCCCAAACCCCAGACCCCAACCCCAGACCCCAAACCCTGCACCCCAAACCCCCAACCCTGCACCCCAAATCCTGCACCCCAAACCCCAAACCCTGCACCCCAAACCCTGCACCCCAAACCCTGCACCCCAAACCCCAAACCCTGCACCCCAAACCCTGCACCCCAAACCCCAGACCCCAAATCCTGCACCCCAAACCCAGACCCCAAACCCTGCACCCCAAACCCTGCACCCCAAACCCCAGACCCCAAATCCTGCACCCCAAACCCAGACCCCAAACCCTGCACCCCAACCCCTGCACCCCAACCCCTGCACCCCAACCCCTGCACCCCAAACCCTGCACCCCAAACCCTGCACCCCAAACCCCAGACCCCAAATCCTGCACCCCAAACCCCAAACCCTGCACCCCAAACCCTGCACCCCAAACCCCAGACCCCAAACCCCAAACCCCAAACCCTGCACCACAAACCCCAGACCCCAAATCCTGCACCCCAAACCCCAAACCCTGCACCCCAAACCCCAGACCCCAAACCCTGCACCCCAAACCCCAGACCCCAAACCCCGCACCCCAAACCCAGACCCCAAAGCCCAAACCCTGCACCCCAAACCCCAGACCCCAAATCCTGCACCCCAAACCCCAAACCCTGCACCCCAACCCCAGACCCCAAA
The DNA here is from genome assembly GCF_047830755.1 of Zonotrichia albicollis. Lineage (NCBI taxonomy): Eukaryota > Metazoa > Chordata > Aves > Passeriformes > Passerellidae > Zonotrichia > Zonotrichia albicollis. The sequence goes on from NC_133850.1 coordinate 1,354,783, forward strand.
CCCCAAACCCTGCACCCCAAATCCTGCACCCCAAACCCCAGACCCCAAATCCTGCACCCCAAACCCTGCACCCCAAACCCCAAACCCTGCACCCCACACCCCGCACCCCGCACCCCAAACCCTGCACCCCAAACCCCAACCCCAGACCCCAAACCCTGCACCCCAAACCCCCAACCCTGCACCCCAAATCCTGCACCCCAAACCCCAAACCCCAGACCCCAACCCCAGACCCCAAACCCTGCACCCCAAACCCTGCACCCCAAACCCCCAACCCTGCACCCCAAATCCTGCACCCCAAACCCCAAACCCCAGACCCCAACCCCTGCACCCCACATCCCGTACCCCAAACCCTGCACCCCAAACCCCAAACCCTGCACCCCAAACCCTGCACCCCAAACCCCAGACCCCAAATCCTGCACCCCGCACCCCAAACCCCAGACCCCAAATCCTGCACCCCAAACCCAGACCCCAAACCCTGCACCCCAACCCCTGCACCCCAACCCCTGCACCCCAAACCCTGCACCCCAAACCCCAAACCCTGCACCCCGCACCCCGCACCCCAAACCACACACCCCAAACCCTGCACCCCGCACCCCAAACCCCAGACCCCAAATCCTGCACCCCAAACCCCATACCCCACACCCCAAACCCTGCACCCCAAACCCTGCACCCCGCACCCCGCACCCCAAACCCTGCACCCCAGACCCCAAACCCTGCACCCCAAACCCTGCACCCCAAACCCTGCACCCCGCACCCCAAACCCCAGACCCCAACCCCTGCACCCCAAACCCCGCACCCCAAACCCCAAACCCTGCACCCCAAACCCTGCACCCCAAACCCTGCACCCCAAATCCTGCACCCCAAATCCTGCACCCCAAACCCTGCACCCCGCACCCCAAACCCCAGACCCCAAATCCTGCACCCCAAACCCCACACCCCAAACCCTGCACCCCAAACCCCAAACCCTGCACCCCAAACCCTGCACCCCAAACCCCATACCCCAGACCCCAAACCCTGCACCCCAAACCCCAAACCCTGCACCCCAAACCCTGCACCCCAACCCCGGTGTCGCACCGGTGACCACGCTGGGGTCGATGTCGAAGGTGTCGTTCTCGGGGTCGATGTCGCCCCTGCGGAAGAAGCGCTGGCACAGCCGGAGCCCGGGGCCACCGCCGGTGTCACCGTAGGCGTAACGGCCCAGGGTCTCGTTGGGGACAGCCAGGTACTGCGGGGACATGGGCATGGAAGTGGAGGTGGCACCTCAGTGTCCCCAAACCCCAAAACATCTCCATGATCCCAAAACATCTCCATGATACCAAAGATCTCCATGGCCCCAAAACATCTCCGTGTCCTCAAAACATCTCTGTGTCCCCAAAACATCTCTGTGATCCCAAAACATCTCTGTGTCCCCAAAACATCTCCATGGCCCCAAAACATCTCTGTGTCCCCAAAACGTGGTGGCCCAGGGTCTCGTTGGGGACAGCCAGGTACTGCGGGGACAGGGACACCAAGGTGGAGGTGGCACCTGGATGGCCCCAAACCCCAAAACATCTCCATGATCCCAAAACATCTCCATGATCCCAAAACATCTCCATGATACCAAAGATCTCCATGGCCCCAAAACATCTCTGTGTCCTCAAAACATCTCTCTGATCCTAAAACGTCTCTGTGATCCCAAAACATCTCCATGGCCCCAAAACATCTCTGTGTCCCCAAAACATCTCCATGTCCCCAAAACATCTCTGTGATCCTAAAACGTCTCCGTGTCCCCAAAACATCTCCATGGCCCCAAAACATCTCTGTGTCCCCAAAACATCTCCGTGTCCTCAAAACATCTCTGTGATCCTAAAACGTCTCTGCGATCCCAAAACATCTCTGTGATCCGAAAACGTCTCTGTGTCCCCAAAACGTGGTGGCCCAGGGTCTCGTTGGGGACAGCCAGGTACTGCGGGGACAGGGACACCAAGGTGGAGGTGGCACCTGGATGGCCCCAAACCCCAAAACATCTCCATGATCCCAAAACATCTCCATGATACCAAAGATCTCCATGATACCAAAGATCTCCATGGCCCCAAAACATCTCCATGATCCCAAAACATCTCCATGATACCAAAGATCTCCATGGCCCCAAAACATCTCTGTGTCCTCAAAACATCTCTCTGATCCTAAAACGTCTCTGTGATCCCAAAACATCTCCATGGCCCCAAAACATCTCTGTGTCCCCAAACATCTCTGTGTCCCCAAAACGTGGTGGCCCAGGGGTCTCATTGGGGACAGCCAGGTACTGCGGGGACACAGGGATGGAGGTGGCACCTCAGTGTCCCCAAACCCCAAAACATCTCCATGGCCCCAAACCACCACCATGTCCTCAATTCTTCTGATGTCCCCAACCCCTGCAGGTGTCCCAATGCCACCTTCTCGAGGACAAAGGCCAGCTGCTCCAGGAGGTCCCCATGTCCCCAACCCAACTGATGTCCCCAAGCATGTCCAGTGTCCCAATGCCACCTTCTCAAGGACAAAGGCCAGCTGCTCCAGGAGGTCCCCATGTCCCCAGTTACCCTGATGTCCCCAAGCATGTCCAGTGTCCCAATGCCACCTTCTCAAGGACGAAGGCCAGGTGCTCCAGGAGGTCCCCTTGTCCCCAATTCCCCTGATGTCCCCAACCCCTCCCAACGTCCCCAACTTCCCACAATGTCCCCAACCCCTCCTGGTGTCCCAATGCCACCTTCTCAAGGACAAAGGCCAGCTGCTCCAGGAGGTCCCCATGTCCCCAACCCTACTGATGTCCCCAAGCATGTCCAGTGTCCCAATGCCACCTTCTCAAGGACAAAGGCCAGCTGCTCCAGGAGGTCCCCATGTCCCCAACCCTACTGATGTCCCCAAGCACGTCCAGTGTCCCAATGCCACCTTCTCAAGGACAAAGGCCAGGAGGCTCCATGGTGCTCCAGGAGGTCCCCATGTCCCCAATTCCCCTGATGTCCCCACCTGCTCGAGGACGAAGGCCAGGTGCTCCAGGAGGTCCCCGCGGGTGTAGATGGCCGCGGTGTCATCGGCGCCGTCCTCGTAGCCCTTGAGGAACAGGTGCTTGAAGGCCACCGTGTTGTCCTCCTTGAAGGCCACCACCAGCTGGTTGCTGAGCCCGAACAGGATCAGCTGGGGACAAAGGCCACCGCCTCTGTCACCGCCGGTCGCATCCTGGTGACACCACCGTGCCTCACCCCCACCCAAAGCGGTGTCACCCACGCTTGGGGACAAAAGCCACCGCTGCCACCCACCCGTGTCCCACCGCAGTGACGCCGCCACGCTTTGTCCCAGGACACTCCGGTGTCCCTTCCAAAGTGTCCCCAAGTCCCTGTGGCCCATCTCTGGTGTCCCTGTGTCCCCTCCCTGCTGTCCCCAAGTCCCTGTGGCCCCTCTCTGGTGTCCCCATGTCCCCTCCCCGCTGTCCCAGCCCCTCGTGCTGCCATCCCCAGTGTCCCCTCTGTCCCCACCCACCATCCCTGGTGTCCCTGCTGTCCCAGCCCTGCTGTCCCCTCTGTACCAGCCGGCTGTCCCCTTTGTCCCCACCAACCATCCCCGCTGTCCCCAGTGCCACCCCCGCTGTCCCTAATGCCATCCCCGCTGTCCCCTCTGTCCCCAGTGCCACCCCCGCTGTCCCCCGTGCCATCCCCGCTGTCTCCTCTGTCCCCAGTGCCACCCCCGCTGTCCCCATCACCCATCCCCGCTGTCCCCTCTGTCCCCACCAACCATCCCCGCTGTCCCCAGTGCCACCCCCGCTGTCCCCACCTGCCATCCCTGCTGTCCCCAGTGCCATCCCCACTGTCCCCACCATCCATCCCCACTGTCCCCCGTGCCATCCCCGCTGTCCCCTCTGTCCCCAGTGCCACCCCTGCTGTCCCCACCGTCCCTCCCCGCTGTCCCCATCGCCATCCCCGCTGTCCCCAGTGCCATCCCCGCTGTCCCCGGTGCCACCCCCGCTGTCCCCGCCGGTGTCACCTGCACGGTGACCAGCACGATCTTGGCCAGCTGCAGCCCGAGCTTCACGGGCCGCCGCCCGCGGGCCCGGTACTTGTCACAGGGGCTCATGAAGAAATACTTGAGGCGCCGCCGCAGCTCTTCTTCCTCATCCTCCTCTTCCTCTTCCTCATCCTCCTGTCCCGGTACCGGTACCGGCACCGGCGCCGCCTCGGCCGTGCCGTACCCGGGGCCGCGGCTCAGCAGCCGCTCGGTCTCTGGGGACACCGGACGGTGGCACCTCGGTCCGGTGTCACCCCCTCGGTCCGGTGTCCCTCCTGCTCGGTGTCACCTCCTCTCCCGGTGTCCCCTGTCCCCGTTAACCGCTCCGGTCCGGACTCCCCATCCCCGGTGTCACCGCTGTCCCCGTGTCTCCCCCCGCCCTTCCGATGTCCCCATTGCCCGGTGCTCATTGTCCCCTGTCCCCATTAACCCTCCTGCTCGGGCCTCCGGTGTCCCCGAGCCCCGCCCGGTTCCCGGTAATCCCGGCCCCGTGTTCCGCTGCTCCCGTTACCGGATTGTCCCGTACACATTCCCAGCTCCTCCTCCCACTCCCGAAGCCATTCCTGGTCCCCATCCTCTGCCCCCATTCCCCATTCCCGGTCCCTGTCCCCGTTCCCCACCCCCGTTCCCGGTCCCCATTCCCGGTCCCGGTCTCCCCTCACCGGAGGCCGCCGCCATCGCTCCGCTCCCCCTCAGCCCTCACGTGACCGGGGAAACAACGCGCTGCTCCCGCCAACCAATCCCAGAGCGCCCTCGCCCCCAGATTTGCATAACCGCGCCCATATGAAGCAAACACTCCCGCTGAGACTCATTTGCATAACCACGCCCATTCAGGCCGGCCCCGCCCACCGCCCGGCCCTGTTCGCTCCCAGTTCCCTCCCAGCGCTCCCAGTAAGAGCGGCACCGGCAGGGAGAGCGCTCCCAGTTGCCTCCCAGTGCTCCCAGTTCCCTCCCAGTGCTCCCAGTTACGCTCCCAGTTCCCTCCCAGCGCTCTCAGTATCGCTCCCATTGAAGACGGAGAGAAGGAGGAGCGAGAGGAAGAGGAGGGACGCAGGAGGAAGGAAAGGAGGAGGAGAAATAGGAGGAGGAGGAGGAAGAGGAGGGACAGAGGAAGAGGAGGAACGGGAGGAAGAGCAGCAGCATCGCCGCCCGGACCCTGCCGGTGAGCGGGGAGGGGGAGCTCGGCCTTACTGGGAGCACTGGGAGGGAACTGGGAGGGCTGGGAGGGAACAGGGAGCGCTGATTTATTATTTTATATTATTCATTATTTATTATTTTTTACGGCTGATTTATTATTTTATGATATATGTTATATTAAAAGAAAATTATAGAGTAAAACTATGTCTATTAATGTATAATAATTAAAATTGTTTTTATTATGTATATTGTAGTAAAAGAAAATTATATAGTAAAGCTATATGTATTAATATACATTAATTAAATTATATTTATTATTTTGTGATATATACTGAAAGAAAATTATATATTAAAAATATATATCAAATAGCATATATTTTAATTAAAATTATATTTTTAAAGAATATATTAAAAGAAAAGTATACATTAATACTATACTAAAAAATAGAAGAAAGAATTTCATCAGAAGGCCGATTTATTATTTTAATATATATATTTTACGAAAATAAAATTATACATTAAAACCACACTAAAAATAGACAAAAGGAATTCTTTAGAAGGCTGGAAAGGAATAGAAAAGGAATGGAATGATAACAAAAGCTGCTGACCCTGAGAGAATCCGAGCCACCTTCACCGTGATTGGCCATGAATTAAAAACAGCCAGCGCGGCCCAATCCCGGCCGCGCCTGTTGCATTCCGCAGCCGCAGATAATTCTTGTTTATCTTTCCCTCAGAGGCTCCTCGGCCCCACGGAGGAGGAGGAGGAGGAGGCCGGGAGGAAGAGGAGCCCGGCCCAGGCAGGTGAGGAGGAAGGCAGGGCCCCTTTTAACCCTCTGTGTGCTGGGGCAGCTGCCAGCCCGGCCTGGGGCGGGGGGGGAGGGGGCAAATGGGAGGTGGGGGCAAATCCCAAATTGTCCATGTGGGACAAATCCCACCCTGAATTGTGGGGCAAATCCCAAATCCCATCCTGAATTGTGGGGCAAATCCCAAATCCCATCCTGGGATGGGGGCAAATCCTGTCCTGGGATGGGGGCAAACTCCAAATCCCGTCCTGAACTGTGGGGCAAATCCGAAATTGTCCCTGTGGAGCAAGTCCCAAATCCCTTCCTGTCCCTGTGGGGCAAATCCCGAACCTCATCCTGTGTTTTGGGGCAAACCTTATCCTGAACTTGGGGGGCAAATCCCACATCCCATCCTGAATAGTGGGGCAAATCTCAAATCCCATCCTGAATAGTGGGGCAAATCCCATCCTGGGATGGGGGCAAATCCCAAATTGTCCATGTGGGGCAAATCCGAAATCCCTTCCTGTCCTTGTGGGGCAGGGATGGGATTTGGGATTTGCCCCACAAGTTCAGGATGGGATTTGCCCCACAAGTTCAGGACGGGATTTGGGATTTGCCCCACAAGTTCAGGACAGGATTTGCCCCACACCGAATTCAGGATGGGATTTGATATTTGGGATTTGCCCCACAATTCAGGACGGGATTTGGGATTTGCCCCACAGGGACAAGTTAAGGATGGAATTTGCCCCACAGTTCAGGATGGGATTTGCCCCACAAGTTCAGGATGGGATTTGGGATTTGCCCCAGAAGGACAGGATGGGATTTGGGATTTGCCCCACAAGTTCAGGATGGGATTTGCCCCACACCGAATTCAGGATGGGATTTGATATTTGGGATTTGCCCCACAATTCAGGATGGGATTTGGGATTTGCCCCACAATTCAGGACGGGATTTGGGATTTGCCCCACAGGGACAAGTTAAGGATGGGATTTGCCCCACAGTTCAGGATGGGATTTGCCCCACAAGTTCAGGATGGGATTTGGGATTTGCCCCAGAAGGACAGGATGGGATTTGGGATTTGCCCCACAAGTTCAGGATGGGATTTGCCCCACAATTCAGGATGGGATTTGCCTCACACCAAATTCAGGATGGGATTTGATATTTGGGATTTGCCCCACAATTCAGGACGGGATTTGGGATTTGCCCCACAAGCTCAGGATGCTGTGCCGGTGCTCGCAGGGCTCTCATGTTGAGGGAACACTCTCAGGATCTCACTCCAGGTCTCACAAGGCTCATTTATTATTTTATGCTCTATATTCCATTCCAATTAATCTATATTCCATTATTATTTTATTCCACAAAATGTGTCCTTGTCCCCGTGGGGGCAAATCCCACCGTGTCCTTGTCCCCGTGGGGGCAAATCCCATCGTGTCCTTGTCCTTGCTCCCCCCGAGCAGGAGCTGAGCATGCAGAGCAGCGAGGAGCCGGTGGCAGAGGCCGTTTGGAGCGGCTCCACGGCTCGGCAGGGAGAAGCCAACGGGGAGGAGAAGCCGCGGAGATCCCTGAGCAGGAGGGGCTGCAAAGGCAGAGCACGGGGATCCGAGGGGGAAAGAGCCAGCCTGGGCCATGGAGGGGCTCAGAGATCCGAGCTGGGGCCCCGTGAGCAGCTCCAGGGTGGGGAGGAGAAGCCCCACAAGTGCTCCGAGTGTGGGAAGAGCTTCAAGAGGAGATCCTGCCTGATTGTGCACCAGAGAACCCACACGGGACCTGAGGGGGAAAAACCCAGCCTGGAGCAGGGTCAGAGCTCAGAGCTGGGGCTCCATGAGCAGCTCCAGGATGAGATGGAGAAGCCCCACAAGTGCTCCGAGTGTGGGAAGAGCTTCAGGTGGAGCTCGTCCCTGAGCAAGCATCGCAGAATCCACAAGGGGCAGCAGGTGGGGTCTGAGGGGGACAAACCCACCCTGGACCAGGGTCAGGGATCAGAGCTGGGGCTCCATGAGCAGCTCCAGGAGAAGCCCCACACGTGCTGCGAGTGTGGGAAGAGCTTCAGGTTGAGATCCTGCCTGATTATCCACCAGAGGATCCACACGGGTGGACAGCTGAGATCTGAAGGAGAAAAACCCAACTTGGACCATGGTGGTGGTCAGAGATCAGAGCTGGAGGTCCATGAGCAGCTCCAGGATGAGGAGAAACCTCCCAAGTTCTTGGAATGGGAGAAGAGCTTCATGCTGAGCTCCCACCTGATTGAACACCTGAAGAACCAGACGGAGCAACAGCTGAGATTCGAGGGAGAAAAACCCAACCTGGGTTATGGAGGTGCTCAGATATCAGAGGTGGAGGTCCATGAGCAGCTCCAAGATGAGGAGAAGCCCCACAGGTGCTCGGAATGTGGGGAGATCTTCACGCTGAGTTCCCACCTGATGGAACACCTGAAGAACCACACAGAGCAGCAGGTGAGATCCGAGGGGGACAAACCCAGCCTGGACCAGGGAGGTGAGCAGAGCTCGGAGCTGGGGCTCCATGAGCAGCTCCAGGGTGGGGAGGAGAAGCCCCACAGGTGCTCGGAGTGTGGGAAGATCTTCAGGTGGAGAGCCAACCTGGTCCGCCACCTCAGAATCCACACGGGAGAACGTCCCTACCAGTGTGGGGTGTGTGGGAAGAGCTTCAGCCAGAATTCCAACCTGACTGTCCACCTCAAAATCCACACGGGGCAACAGGTGGGGTCCGAGGGGGACAAACCCACCCTGGAGCAGGGTCAGAGCTCAGAGCCGGGGCTCCACGAGGAGCTCCAGAATGGGGAGAAGAAGTCCCACAAGTGCTCCGAGTGTGGGAAGATCTTCAGGTGGAGGTCCAACCTGATCCGCCACCGCAGGATGCACACTGGGGAGAGGCCCTACGTGTGTGGGCACTGCGGGAAGGGCTTCACCCAGAAAGCCCACGTGATGGAGCACCAGAAGATCCACGTGGGGCCACAGCTGGGCGGAAAAGCAACCCTGGGTCGTGAAGGGGCTCAGGGATCAGAGCTTGGGGTCCACGAGCAGCTCCAGGTTGGGGAGGAGAAGCCCCACAAGTGCTCCGAGTGTGGGAAGAGCTTCAGGTGGAGATCCAAAATGATGAGGCATTTCAGAACCCACACGGGGGGACAGCTGAGATCTGAGGGGGAAAAACCCACCCTGGGTGAGGGATCGGAGCTGGGGGTCCAAGAGCAGCTCCAGGATGGGGAGGAGAAGCCCCACAAGTGCTCGGAGTGTGGGAAGAGCTTCTGGAAGAGCTCCAACCTGACCCGCCACCTCAGAATCCACACGGGAGAGCGGCCCTACGTGTGTGGGGTGTGTGGGAAGAGCTTCACCCAGAAAACCCACCTGAGTGACCACCAGAAGGTCCACACTGGGCAACAGCTGGGCGGAAATCCAACCCCGGCTCATGAAGGGGGTCAGATAGTGATGGTGGTGGTCCAAGAGCAGCTCCAAGATGGGGAGAAGAAGCCCCACAAGTGCTCGGAGTGCGGGAAGAGCTTCAGGAAGAGAGCCAACCTGATGGAGCACAGCAGGGTCCACACCGGGGAGAAGCCCTACAAGTGTGGGGAGTGTGGGGAGAGCTTCAGCTGGAGCTCGCAGCTCATCCGCCACCAGAGGGTGACCCACACCGGCGAGAGACCTTACCCGTGCCAGTTCTGCGCCAAGAGCTTCACCTGCAAGTCCCACCTGACCAGCCACCTGAGGACCCACACCGGGGAGAAGCCCTACGAGTGCGACCAGTGCCAGAAGAAGTTCCAGAGCAGCTCCTCGCTCGTCGTCCACCAGCGCTCGCACACGGGCGAGCGGCCGTTCCGGTGCCCCGAGTGCGGCGTGGGCTTCAAGGAGAACTCGGCCCTCGTCCGGCACCGCCGCACCCACACCGGGGAGAGGCCCTACGGGTGCGAGCAGTGCCAGAGCTCCTTCCCGACCCGCTCGCTGCTGGCGGAGCACCAGCGCATCCACACCGGGGAGAAACCGTTCCGCTGCGACGACTGCGGCAAGGGCTTCAGGCAAAAGTCCAGCCTGGTCAAGCACCGGAGGATCCACACCGGGGAGAGGCCGTACGTGTGCGGGCAGTGCGGGAAGAGCTTCACGCAGAGCTCCAACCTGTTTGCGCACCAGAGGAGCCACGCGGAGCGGCCCTACGAGTGCGAGTACTGCTGGAGGAGCTTCTCGCAGAGCTCCAGCCTGATCATCCACCAGAAGTGCCACACGCAGGTGAGGCCCTACGAGTGCAGGAAGTGCGGGAAGAGCTTCACCACCAAGTCCTGCCTCCTCACCCACCGCATGATCCACACCGGGGAACGGCCCTACGAGTGTGGGGAGTGCGGGAAGGGCTTCATGTCCAAGTCCCACCTGGTTTACCACCAGAGGATGCACAGCGGGGAGAAACCCTACGAGTGTGAGCAGTGCAAGAAGAGGTTCCTGACCAGCTCGCACCTCCTCAGCCACAAGCTGACGCACACCGGGGAGAGGCCGTTCCGCTGTTACGCTTGCGGGAGGGGATTCAGGCAAAGGTCCAAGCTGGTCACGCACCGGTGCAGCCGCAGCAGGAAGACGCCGTTCCAGTGTCCCCAGTGTGGGAAGAGCTTCAGCACGAACGCCCACATGACCAGACACCTGCAGACCCAGCACTGAGGTGGGAAGAGCTCCGTGCTCTGCTCCAGCACACGGGAGGATCTGCTCTGGATGGTGCCCAGGTGGGGCAGAGCCCAGGTGATTCATGTTTGAAGCACACCTGGCTGAGGGCTCCACATCCTCCTGGATCCCCATGGCCTGGATGTTCTTTTTATTTCTCTTTATCCTTTCTAAACACAAATCTGGGGTTAATATTAAAATATGGAACTAAAACAAGCATGGGAACATGGCGGGGTCTTCCAGGGCATGAGGGGGAGGCTGGGTCTGAGGGAGTTCTCTATCTGGTTGCCATTCCCGAATCCTCTGTGCTTTTCCACTAATATTATTACAGTCCCCAATTCCCATTTCTCTGTTTCCTGTCCCGTTCCCATTTTCTGATTGCTGATCACAGTCCCAGTCCAGTATTCACGGTCCATTTAAACAAAATGTGTCACGGACATATTTCCTTAAAAAATCCTTTCCTTAGGATCTTATGCTCCTGAGAAGCTGAGAGGCCTCTGAAATTAAACTATCAACACTAAGTATCTGCTGCTGTGGATTGCAGCAATTTCATCCTTACATGGTCTAATCTGGTTGTTTTTAATTAATGGACAATCAAAGCTCAGCTGTCTCAGACTCTCTGGTCACTCACAAGATTTTGTTATCATTCTTTTCCATTATTTTCTAGCTTTCTGATAAAATCCTTTTGTCTATTCATTTAGTATAATTTTAATATAGCATTATCTTTTAATATCATATATCAACAATAAAATAATAAATCAGCTTTCTCAAAATAAAAAGAGGGAGTCAAAATTTTAATCTCTTGCCTCGTCTTGAGACCCCTGAGACCACCACAGGGTCCCTTTTCCGTTCCCGGTCCCCATTCCCATTCCCGATTCCCCGTTCACGCCATGACGTCACCGAGAAAATCCCGCGCTCCTCCCTCCCACCAATCCCAGCGCGCGATCGCGCTCTAATTTGCATAACCACGCCCCCACCCCACCTGCTTTTGGGGCCGGCGCTGCCCGGGCCGGACTCGGAGCTGAGGAGGAGCGGGAGGAGGAGGAGGGGGAGAAGGAGGAGGAGGACGGAGAAAGGAAGAGGAGGGACAACGAAACAGAAACACCGGGGGGAAGAGGCGCCCGAACCCCACGCGGTTCCCCCGCTCCGGCCGCAGCTGCCCCGGCCCCGCCGGCATCGCCGCCCGGAGCCCGCAGGTGAGCGGAGAGGGGGAGCTCGGCCCGACCCCATCGCGGGGGGCTCCGGGAGGGTTTTTGTGGGGGGCAGGGGAGGCAAATCCCATCGTGTCCTTGTCCCCACGGGGGCAAATCCCATCGTGTCCTTGTCCCCGTGGGGGGAAATCCCATCGTGTCCTTGTCCTTGCTCCCCCCGAGCAGGAGCTGAGCATGGAGAGCAGCGAGGAGCCGGAGGCAGAGGCCGTTTGGAGCGGCTCCACGGCTCGGCAGGGAGAAGCCAACGGGGAGGAGAAGCCGCGGAGATCCCTGAGCAGGAGGGGCTGCAAAGGCAGAGCGCGGGGATCCGAGGGGGAAAGAGCCAGCCTGGGCCATGGAGGGGCTCAGAGATCCGAGCTGGGAACCCGTGAGCAGCTCCAGGGAGGGGAGGAGAAGCCCCACAAGTGCTGGGAATGTGGGAGGAGCTTCAGGTGTAGGTCCAAACTGACTGTGCACCTGAGGAGCCACACGGGGGAACGGCCGTATGTGTGTGACCAGTGCCAGAAGAGCTTTATGAGCAGCTCTGATCTCGTGGTGCACCAGCGCTCACACACGGACGAGAGGCCCTTCCAGTGCCCCGACTGCGGGAAGGGCTTCAAAACCGTCTCTAACCTCAAGCGGCACTGGCGCATCCACATCGGGGAGAGGCCCTACGAGTGTGATCAGTGCAATAAGAGGTTCCTGAGCAGCTCCCATCTCCTCCGTCACCAGCTCATTCACACTGAGGAGAGGCCGTTCCACTGCCGTGACTGCGGGCAGGGCTTTAAACAGAACTCTGCCCTGATCACCCACCGGCGCATCCACACCGGGGAGAGACCCCACGAGTGTCCCCAGTGTGGGAAGGGATTCACAGACAGCTCCCATCTGACTGTCCACCTGAGGAGCCACACGGGGGAGAGGCCCTATGAGTGTGAGCAGTGCAATAAGAGGTTTTGCACCTCGTCTGATCTCCTCAAGCACCAGCGCATCCACACGGATGAGAAACCCTTCCGCTGTCCCGAATGTGGGGTGGGATTCAAAGAGAACTCAACTTTGGTCAGACACAGGAGGATCCACACCGGGGAGAGACCCCACAGGTGTCCCCAGTGTGGGAAGAGCTTTTCTCAAATTTCCAGCTTGACCAGACACCAGAAGAGGCAGCACTGAGGGCAGCCCTGGGTGGGAAGAGCTCCGTGCGCTGCTCCAGCTCCATCTCACACGGGAGGATCTGCCCTGGATGGTCCCCAGTGAGCCCAGGTGGGCAGAGCCCCCTTGACTCCTGCTTGAAGAACACCTGGCTGGGGGCTCCACATCCTCCTGGCTCCCGTGGATTTTCTTTTTATTTCTCTTTGTCATTTTTATACACTTTTCTAAATATGAGGTTAACAATAAAGACATTGAACCAAGACGAGGATGTGGACATGGGAGGATCTTCCAGGGGGTGAGGGGTATGCTGGGCCAGAGGGAGTTGAGAGTTCCTGGGACAGATTTGGGGCTTCCTTAGGACTCTGGGAACCCCACGGTCCCCATTCCCTGTCCCCATTCCCATTCCCGCTCCTTATCCCCAATCTGTCTCCCTAATACTGGTCCCCATTCCTGGTCCCTGTCCTCAATACTTGTCCACATTCCCTGACCCCATGCTCTTTTTGGATTCCCGTTCCCCATGCCGCTTCCCCATTCCCGATCCCGAATCGCGCTCCATGTCCGCATTCGCATTCCTTGTCCCGATTCCGGGTCCCCATGCCCGGTCCGCTCTCTCCGGACGCTCCAAGTCCCTCCCCCGACCATCACGTCACCGAGCATACCCCGAGCTCCTCCCCTTCACCAATCCCAGCGCGCGATCGCTCCGTGATTTGCATAACCACGCCCTCGCTCCCCGCCTGCTTTTGGGTGCCGGCGCTGCCCGGGCCGGACTCGGAGCGGAGGACGAGCGGGAGGAAGAGGAGCGGGAGAAGAGGGAGGAGGAAGAGGAGGGACAAAGGAAGAGGAGGGACAAAAAAACAGGAAAACCGGGAGGACGAGGCGCCCGAACACCGCGCGGTTCCCGCGCTCCGGCCGCAGCTGCCCCGGCCCCGCCAGCATCGCCGCCCGGAGCCCGCAGGTGAGCGGAGAGGGGGAGCTGGGCCCGACCCCATCGCGGGGGCCTCCGGGAGGGTTTTTGTGGGGGGAAGGGGAGGCAAATCCCATCGTGTCCTTGTCCCCGTGGGGGCAAATCCCATCGTGTCCTTGTCCCCGTGGGGGCAAATCCCATCGTGTCCTTGTTCCCGTGGGGGCAAATCCCATCGTGTTCTTTTCCCCACGGGGGCAAATCCCATCGTGTCCTTGTCCCCAAGGGGGCAAATCCCATCGTGTCCTTGTCCTTGCTCCCCCGAGCAGGAGCTGAGCATGGAGAGCAGCGAGGAGCCGGTGGCAGAGGCCGTTTGGAGCGGCTCCACGGCTCGGCAGGGAGAAGCCAACGGGGAGGAGAAGCCGCGGAGATCCCTGAGCAGGAGGGGCTGCAAAGGCAGAGCGCGGGGATCCGAGGGGGAAAGAGCCAGCCTGGGCCATGGAGGGGCTCAGAGATCCGAGCTGGGGCCCCGTGAGCAGCTCCAGGGTGGGGAGGAGAAGCCCCACAAGTGCTCCGAGTGCGGGAAGAGCTTCAAGCGCAGATCCTGCCTGATGCAGCATTGCAGAATCCACACGGGGGAGCGACTGTACCAGTGTGACCAGTGCCAGAAGAGCTTTAGGAGCCGCTCTGATCTCGTGGGGCACCAGCGCTCACACACGGACGAGAGGCCCTTCCAGTGCCCCGACTGCGGGAAGCGCTTCAACCGCGTCTCCACCCTGAACAGGCACCGGATGATCCACACCGGGGAGAGGCCCTACGAGTGTGGTCAGTGCGAGAAAAGGTTTGACAGGTCCTCCCATCTCCTCCGTCACCAGCTCATTCACACCGAGCTGAGGCCTTTCTACTGCCCTGACTGCGGAAAGGGCTTCAAGGACAACAGCACCCTCATTACCCACCGGCGTATCCACACTGGGGAGAGACCCTACAAGTGTGATCAGTGTAGGAAGGGCTTCAGGTGTAGGTCCGAACTGACTGTGCACCTGAGGAGCCACACAGGGGAGAGGCCCTACAAGTGTGAGCAGTGCCAGAAGGGCTTTTACACCTCGTCTCATCTCCTCAAGCACCAGCGCATCCACACGGACGAGAGGCCCTTCCGCTGTCCCGATTGTGGGGTGGGATTCAGATAGAAGTCAACCCTCGTCACACACAGGAGGATCCACACCGGGGAGAGACCCCACAAGTGTGATCAGTGTGGGAAAGGCTTCACCTTCAGCTTCAGCCTGACTGTCCACCTGAGGAGCCACACTGGTGAGAGGCCCTACGAGTGTGAGCAGTGCCAGAAGAGGTTCGTGAGCAGCTCTGAGCTCCACCGTCACCAGCGCAGCCACACGGATGAGAGGCCCTTCCGCTGTATCGAATGTGGGGTGGGATTCAAAGAGAAGTCAATCCTCGTCAAACACAGGAGGATCCACACCGGGGAGAGGCCCTACAAGTGTGATCAGTGCCAGAAGAGCTGTTCCACCTCGTCTGAACTCCTCGTGCACCAGCGCATCCACACGGACGAGAGGCCCTTCCGCTGTCCCGAATGTGGGGTGGGATTCAAGTACACGTCAGCTCTGGTCACACACAGGAGGATCCACACCGGGGAGAGACCCTACAAGTGTCCCCAGTGTGGGAAGGGCTTTTCTCAAATTTCCCACTTGAGCAGACACCAGAAGAGGCAGCACTGAGGGCAGCCCTGGGTGGGAAGAGCTCCGTGCGCTGCTCCAGCTCCATCCCCCTCTGGATGGTCTGTGCTGGATGATCCCCAGTGAGCCCCGGTGGGAAGAGCCCAGGTGATCCCAGTTTGGAGGACACCTGGCTGGGGGCTCCACATCCACCTGGCTCCTCCTGGCCTGGATTTTCTTTTTATTTCTCTTTGTTATTTTTCTACACGTTTTTAAATCCAAGATTAATAATAAAGACATCTAACAAAGATGAGGATGTGGACATGGGGGGATCTTCCAGGGGGTGAGGGGTATGCTGGGCCAGAGAGAGTTGAGGGTTCCTGGGACAGATTTGGGGTTTCCTCCTGGCTTTGGGAACCCAACGCTCCCCATTCCCTGTCCCCCTTCCCATTGCCGGTCCTTATCCCCAGTCTGGGTCCCCATTCCCGGTCTCCATTCCCTGTCCTCATTCCCGGTCCCTGTCCCCAATACTGGTCCCCATTTCGTGTTTCCGTTCCTGGTTCGCATTCCCGGTCCCCATTCCCTGTCGCCAATCCCGATCCCTGTCCGCACTTCCGGTTCCATTCCCATTCCCGGTCTCCGGTCCTTGTCCCGATTCCCGGTTCCTGTCCCCATTCCCGGTCCCCATTCCCGCTCCGCTCTCCCCGGACGCTCCAGCACCCCCCCCAACATGGCGTCACCGAGCAAATGCCGCGCTCCTCCCTTCGACCAATCGCAGAGCGCGCTCGTCCTCATATTTGCATAACCACGCCCTCTCTCTGCCTGCTTTTGGGTGCCGGCGCTACCCGGGCCGGTCTCGGAGCGGAGGAGGAGCGGGAGGAAGAGGAGGGGGAGAAGGAGGAGGAGGAAGAGGAGGGACAAAGGAAGAGGAGGGACAACGGAACAGAAACACCGGGAGGAAGAGGCGCCCCAACACCACGCGGTTCCGGCGCTCCGGCCGCAGCTGCCCCGGCCCCGCCGGCATCGCCGCCCGGAGCCCGCAGGTGAGCGGAGAGGGGGAGCTGGGCCCGACCCCATCGCGGGGGCCTCCGGGAGGGTTTTTGTGGGGGGCAGGGGAGGCAAATCCCATCGTGTCCTTGTCCCCGTGGGGGCAAATCCCATCGTGTCCTTGTCCCCATGGGGGCAAATCCCATCGTGTCCTTGTCCCCGTGGGGGCAAATCCCATCGTGTCCTTGTCCTTGCTTCCCCGAGCAGGAGCTGAGCATGGAGAGCAGCGAGGAGCCGGAGGCAGAGGCCGTTTGGAGCGGCTCCACGGCTCGGCAGGGAGAAGCCAACGGGGAGGAGAAGCCGCGGAGATCCCTGAGCAGGAGGGGCTGCAAAGGCAGAGCGCGGGGATCCGAGGGGGAAAGAGCCAGCCTGGGCCATGGAGGGGCTCAGAGATCCGAGCTGGGGCCCCGTGAGCAGCTCCAGGGTGGGGAGGAGAAGCCCCACAAGTGCTCCGAGTGTGGGAAGAGCTTCAGGTGGAGATCCAAACTGACTGTCCACCTGAGGAGACACACTGGGGAGAAGCCCTTTGAGTGTGCTGAATGCCATCAGAGGTTTTACACCAACTCCCATCTCGTCAGTCACCAGAGCATTCACACCAAGGAGAGGCCCTTCCGCTGTCCCGATTGCGGAAAGGCATTCAGGCAAAAGTGCAGCCTCGTCATCCACCAGCGAATCCACACCGGGGAGAAGCCCTATGAGTGTGGGGAGTGTGGGAAGAGCTTTAGAGACAGCTCCAACCTTTCAGTCCACCTGAGGAGCCACACGGGGCAACGACCCTACGAGTGTGACCAGTGCCAGAAGAGGTTCTGGAGGAGCTCTGAGCTCCTGGTGCACCAGCGCTCACACACGGACGAGAGGCCCTTCCAGTGCCCCGACTGCGGGACGGGCTTCAACCGCGTCTCTAACCTCAACACACACCGGCGCATCCACACCGGGGAGAGGCCCTACGAGTGTGGTCAGTGCAGGAAACGGTTTCGGAGCAGCTCCAATCTCCTCAGTCACCAGCTCATTCACATCGAGGAGAGGCCGTTCCACTGCCGTGAGTGCGGGAAGGGCTTCAGGCAAAAGTCCCACCTCAACACCCACCGGCGCATCCACACCGGGGAGAGACCCCACGAGTGTCCCCAGTGTGGGAAGAGCTTCAGAGCAAGGTCCTACCTGACTGCCCACCTGAGGAGCCACACCGGGGAGAGGCCCTTTGAGTGTGGGGAGTGTGGGAAGAGCTACACGTCCAAGCACCACCTGATTTACCACCAGAGGAGCCACACGGGGGAGTGACTCTACGAGTGTGACCAGTGCCAGAAGAGCTTTATGAGCAGTCGTGATCTCGTGGGGCACCAGCGCTCACACACGGACGAGAGGCCCTTCCAGTGCCCCGACTGCGGGAAGGGCTTCAACCGCGTCTCCACCCTGAACAGGCACCGGATGATCCACACCGGGGAGAGGCCCTACGAGTGTGGTCAGTGCGAGAAAAGGTTTGACAGGTCCTCCCATCTCCTCCGTCACCAGCTCATTCACACCGAGCTGAGGCCTTTCTACTGCCCTGACTGCGGAAAGGGCTTCAAGCACAACAGCAACCTCATCACCCACCAGCGTATCCACACCGGGGAGAGACCCTACAAGTGTGATCAGTGTGGGAAGAGCTTCAGGTGTAGGCCTGAACTGACTGTGCACCTGAGGAGCCACACAGGGGAGAGGCCCTACAAGTGTGGTCAGTGCCAGAAGAGCTTTTACACCTCGTCTCATCTCCTCAAGCACCAGCGTATCCACACCGGGGAGAGGCCCTACAAGTGTGAGCAGTGCCAGAAGAGGTTCGTGAGCAGCTCTGAGCTCCGCCGTCACCAGCGCATCCACACGGACGAGAGGCCCTTCCGCTGTCCCGAATGTGGGGTGGGATTCAAAGAGAAGTCAACCCTCATCACACACAGGAGGATCCACACCGGGGAGAGGCCCTACAAGTGTGATCAGTGCCAGAAGAGCTTTTATACCTCGTCTGATCTCCTCGTGCACCAGCGCATCCACACGGACGAGAGGCCCTTCCGCTGTCCCGATTGTGGGGTGGGATTCAGAGAGAAGTCAACCCTCGTCACACACAGGAGGATCCACACGGGGGAGAGACCCCACAAGTGTGATCAGTGTGGGAAAGGCTTCACCTTCAGCTTCAGCCTGACTGTCCACCTGAGGAGCCACACTGGTGAGAGGCCCTACGAGTGTGAGCAGTGCCAGAAGAGGTTCGTGAGCAGCTCTGAGCTCCGCCGTCACCAGCGCAGCCACACGGATGAGAGGCCCTTCCGCTGTATCGAATGTGGGGTGGGATTCAAAGAGAAGTCAGCCCTCGTCAAACACAGGAGGATCCACACCGGGGAGAGGCCCTACAAGTGTGATCAGTGCCAGAAGAGCTGTTCCACCTCGTCTGAACTCCTCGTGCACCAGCGCATCCACACGGACGAGAGGCCCTTCCGCTGTCCCGAATGTGGGGTGGGATTCAAGTACACGTCAGCTCTGGTCATACACAGGAGGATCCACACCGGGGAGAGACCCTACAAGTGTCCCCAGTGTGGGAAGGGCTTTTCTCAAATTTCCCACTTGAGCAGACACCAGAAGAGGCAGCACTGAGGGCAGCCCTGAGTGGGAAGAGCTCCGTGCGCTGCTCCAGCTCCATCCCACCCTGGATGGTCTGTGCTGGATGATCCCCAGTGAGCCCCGGTGGGAAGAGCCCAGGTGATCCCAGTTTGGAGGACACCTGGCTGGGGGCTCCACATCCACCTGGCTCCTCCTGGCCTGGATTTTCTTTTTATTTCTCTTTCTTATTTTTCTACACGTTTTTAAATCCAAGATTAATAATAAAGACATCTAACAAAGATGAGGATGTGGACATGGGGGGATCTTCCAGGGGGTGAGGGGTATGCTGGGCCAGAGAGAGTTGAGGGTTCCTGGGACAGATTTGGGGTTTCCTCCTGGCTTTGGGAACCCAACGCTCCCCATTCCCTGTCCCCCTTCCCATTGCCGGTCCTTATCCCCAGTCTGGGTCCCCATTCCCGGTCTCCATTCCCTGGCCTCATTCCCGGTCCCTGTCCCCAATACTGGTCCCCATTTCGTGTTTCCGTTCCTGGTTCGCATTCCCGGTCCCCATTCCCTGTCGCCAATCCCGATCCCTGTCCGCACTTCCGGTTCCATTCCCATTCCCGGTCTCCGGTCCTTGTCCCGATTCCCGGTCCCCATTCCCGGTCCCGGTCCCCATTCCCGCTCCGCTCTCCCCGGACGCTCCAGCACCCCCCCCCAACATGGCGTCACCGAGCAAATGCCGCGCTCCTCCCTTCGACCAATCGCAGAGCGCGCTCGTCCTCATATTTGCATAACCACGCCCTCTCTCTGCCTGCTTTTGGGGGGCGGCGCTACCCGGGCCGGTCTCGGAGCGGAGGAGGAGCGGGAGGGAGAGGAGGGGGAGAAGGAGGAGGAGGAAGAGGAGGGACAAAGGAAGAGGAGGGACAACGGAACAGGAACACCGGGAGGAAGAGGCGCCGGAACCCCGGGCGGTTCCCGCGCTCCGGCCGCAGCTGCCCCGGCCCCGCCGGCATCGCCGCCCGGAGCCCGCAGGTGAGCGGAGAGGGGGAGCTCGGCCCGACCCCATCGCGGGGGGCTCCGGGAGGGTTTTTGTGGGGGGCAGGGGAGGCAAATCCCATCGTGTCCTTGTCCCCGTGGGGGCAAATCCCATCGTGTCCTTGTCCTTGCTCCCCCCCAGCAGGAGCTGAGCATGGAGAGCAGCGAGGAGCCGGTGGCCGAGGCCGTTTGGAGCGGCTCCACGGCTCGGCAGGGAGAAGCCAACGGGGAGGAGAAGCCGCGGAGATCCCTGAGCAGGAGGGGCTGCAAAGGCAGAGCGCGGGGATCCGAGGGGGAAAGAGCCAGCCTGGGCCATGGAGGGGCTCAGAGATCCGAGCTGGGGCCCCGTGAGCAGCTCCAGGGTGGGGAGGAGAAGCCCCACAAGTGCTCCGAGTGTGGGAAGAGCTTCAGGTGTAGGTCCAAACTGACTGCCCACCTGAGGAGCCACACCGGGGAGAGTCCCTTTGAATGTGCTGAATGCCATCAGAGGTTTTCCACCAAGTCCGATCTCGTCAGTCACCAGCGCATTCACACCAACGAGCGGCCATTTTGCTGTCCCGATTGTGGAAAGGGATTCAGAGAAAGGTCCAGCCTCGTCATCCACCAGCGAATCCACACCGGGGAGAAGCCCTATGAGTGTGGGGAGTGTGGGCAGAGCTTTAGACATAGTTCCAGCCTTTCAGCCCACCAGAGAACCCACACGGGGGAACGACCCTACGAGTGTGACCAGTGCCAGAAGAGGTTTGTGAGCAGCTCTGATCTCGTGGGGCACCAGCGCTCACACACGGACGAGAGGCCCTTCCAGTGCCCTGACTGCGGGAAGGGCTTCAAAAGCGTCTCCACCCTGAACAGGCACCGGATGATCCACACCGGGGAGAGGCCCTACGAGTGTGATCAGTGCAATAAGAGGTTCCTGACCAGCACCAACCTCCTCCATCACAAGCTCATCCACACGGAGGAGAGGCCGTTCCACTGTCGAGACTGCGGGAAGGGCTTCAGGCAAAAGTCTGCCCTGATCACCCACCGTCGCATCCACACTGGGGAGAGACCCCACGAGTGTCCCCAGTGTGGGAAGGGCTTCAGAGCAAGGTCCTACCTGACTGCCCACCTGAGGAGCCACACCGGGGAGAGGCCCTTTGAGTGTGGGGAGTGCGGGAAGAGTTTCATGTCCAAGTACAAACTGATTTACCACCAGAGGAGCCACACGGGGGAGCGACCCTACGAGTGTGACCAGTGCAAGAAGAGGTTTAGGAGCAGCTCTGAACTCGTGGTGCACCAGCGCTCACACACGGACGAGAGGCCCTTCCAGTGCCCCGACTGCGGGAAGCGCTTCAAAAGCGTCTCCGAACTCAACCAGCACCGGCGCATCCACACCGAGGAGAGGCCGTTCCGCTGCCGTGAGTGCGGGAAGGGCTTCAGACGCAAGTCCTACCTCAACACCCACCGGCGCATCCACACTGGCGAGGGACTCCAGGAGTGTCCCCAGTGTGGGAAGAGCTTCAGAATGAGGTCCACCCTGACTGCCCACCTGAGGAGCCACACCGGGGAGAGGCCCTACAAGTGTGATCAGTGCCAGAAGGGCTTTTACACCTCGTCTGATCTCCTTGTCCACCAGCGCATCCACACGGACGAGAGGCCCTTCCGCTGTCCCGAATGTGGGGTGGGATTCAAAGACAAGTCAACCCTCGTCAAACACAGGAGGATCCACACCGGGGAGAGACCCTACAAGTGCCCCCAGTGTGGGAAGGGCTTCAGAGACAGCTCCAGCCGGACTATCCATCTCAGAAGCCACACTGGGGAGAGGCCCTACAAGTGTGATCAGTGCCAGAAGGGCTTTTACACCTCGTCTGAACTCCTCCTTCACCAGCGCATCCACACGGACGAGAGGCCCTTCCGCTGTCCCGATTGTGGGGTGGGATTCAAGCACAACTCGACCCTCATCGCCCACCGGCGCATCCACACTGGGGAGAGACCCTACCAGTGTCCACAGTGTGGGAAGGGCTTCACCACAAGCGGCACCATGACCAAACACCAGAAGAGCCAACACTGAGGGCAGCCCTGGGTGGGAAGAGCTCCGTGCGCTGCTCCAGCTCCATCTCACACAGGAGGATCTGCCCTGGATGGTCCCCAGTGAATCCAGGTAGGAGGAACCCTCTTGATCCTTGTTTGGAGGACACCTGGCTGGGGGCTCCACATCCTCCTGGCTCCCCGTGGTCACCTGAATTTATCTGCAGTCGAAGATCAGAAATCCATTGTGGAGAGCACATTTGTCAACGTTCTGATATCAAAAGTTTTTATCTGTTATTTTTTCTGTCATTTTTTACAACCTGTGGTGGCCTTCAGCAACACTAGATAGGCTTGGATGTCTTCTCCACCGTGGGAGGATCTGCCCTGGATGGTCCCCAGTGAGCCCAGGGGGGCAGTATTAAAGACGTTGAACTGAAACAAGGATGGGCATGAGGGGGATGCTGGGTCCATGGAGTTGAGGGTGCCTGGGACAGATTTGGGGGCTCCTCAGGG
Organism: Zonotrichia albicollis; assembly: GCF_047830755.1. Taxonomy (NCBI): domain Eukaryota; kingdom Metazoa; phylum Chordata; class Aves; order Passeriformes; family Passerellidae; genus Zonotrichia; species Zonotrichia albicollis. The sequence goes on from NC_133850.1 coordinate 1,377,445, forward strand.
CTTTGGGCACCCCAGGCCCAGCAGCTCCATCTGGGGCAGCAGATCAAGGACCCCCTGCCCTGGCAGTGTCCCCACGTCCTCCCGTCCTGGTTCCTGCTGTCCCCTGTCCAGGATCCTGCTCTCATCCGAGTCCAGATCCCATTCCTGGTTCAATACTTGTCCCTGTCCCATATTCTCTATCTGGATGCCATTCCCGTATTCCCTGTCCTGTTCCCCTTTTCCTATTCCAGTCCCCAATTCCCATTTCTCTATTCCCTGTCCCGTTCCCATTTTCTGATTCCTGATCCCAATCCCAGCCCCTCTCCTGTATTCCCAGTCCAGTATTCACACTCCTGTCATAGATATATTTTATTAAAAAATCTTTTCCTTAGGATCTTTTTCTCCTGAGAAGCTGAGAGACCTCAAGAACGAAATTTAAACACTAATTATCTGGTGCTGTAGAATGCAGCCATTTCATCTTTGATTGGTCTCGTGTGGTTGTTTGTAATTAATGGCCAGTCAAAGCTCAGCTGTCTCAGACTCTCTGGTCACTCACAAGATTTTATTATCATTCCTTTCAAGCCTTAATATGAAATCCTATTCTCTATTCTTTATTAGTGTTTTAACATAGTATTTTCTTCTAATATAGTATATCAATAATAAAATAATAAATGAGCTTTCTGAAAATAAAAACACGGAGTCAAAACTTTAATCTCTTCCCCCATCCTGGGAGCCCTGAGAACACAACAGGGTCCCTTTTCCTTCCTGGTCCCTGTCCCCATTCCTGGTCCCGATTCCCGGTCCCGGTCCCAGCCATGACGTCACCCAGCAAACCCTGCGCTCCTCCCTCCCACCAATCCCGGCGCGCGATCGCTCTCAGATTTGCATAACCACGCCCTCGCTCCCCGCCTGCTTTTGGGTGCCGGAGCCGCCCGGGCCGGACTCGGAGCGGAGGAGGAGCGGGAGGGAGAGGAGGGGGAGAAGGAGAAAGAGGAGGGACAAAGGAAGAGGAGGGACAAAGGAACAGAAACACCGGGAGGAAGAGGCGTCCCAACACCACGCGATTCCCCCGCTCCGGCCGCAGCTGCCCCGGCCCCGCCGGCATCGCCGCCCGGAGCCCGGAGGTGAGCGGAGAGGGGGAGCTGGGCCCGACCCCATGGCGGGGGGCTCCGGGAGGGTTTTTGTGGGGGGCAGGGGAGGCAAATCCCATCGTGTCCTTGTCCCCACGGGGGGAAATCCCATCGTGTCCTTGTCCTTGCTCCCCCCGAGCAGGAGCTGAGCATGGAGAGCAGCGAGGAGCCGGTGGCAGAGGCCGTTTGGAGCGGCTCCATGGCTCGGCAGGGAGAAGCCAACGGGGAGGAGAAGCCGCGGAGATCCCTGAGCAGGAGGGGCTGCAAAGGCAGAGCGCGGGGATCCGAGGGGGAAAGAGCCAGCCTGGGCCATGGAGGGGCTCAGAGATCCGAGCTGGGGCCCCGTGAGCAGCTCCAGGGTGGGGAGGAGAAGCCCCACAAGTGCTCCGAGTGTGGGAAGAGCTTCAGGTGGAGATCCAAACTGACTGTCCACCTGAGGAGACACACTGGGGAGAAGCCCTTTGAGTGTTCTGAATGCCATCAGAGGTTTTACACCAACTCCCATCTCGTCAGTCACCAGAGCATTCACACCAAGGAGAGGCCCTTCCGCTGTCCCGATTGCGGAAAGGCATTCAGGCAAAAGTGCAGCCTCGTCATCCACCAGCGAATCCACACCGGGGAGAAGCCCTATGAGTGTGGGGAGTGTGGGCAGAGCTTTAGAGACAGCTCCAACTTTTCAGTCCACCTGAGGAGCCACACGGGGGAACGACCCTACGAGTGTGACCAGTGCCAGAAGAGGTTTATGGGCAGCTCTGATCTCCTGGTGCACCAGCGCTCACACACGGACGAGAGGCCCTTCCAGTGCCCCGACTGCGGGACGGGCTTCAACCGCGTCTCTAACCTCAACACACACCGGCGCATCCACACCGGGGAGAGGCCCTACGAGTGTGGTCAGTGCAGGAAACGGTTTCGGAGCAGCTCCAATCTCCTCAGTCACCAGCTCATTCACACCGGGGAGAGGCCGTTCCACTGCCGTGACTGCGGGAAGGGCTTCAGGCAAAAGTCCCACCTCAACACCCACCGGCGCATCCACACCGGGGAGAGACCCCACGAGTGTCCCCAGTGTGGGAAGAGCTTCAGAGCAAGGTCCTACCTGACTGCCCACCTGAGGAGCCACATCGGGGAGAGGCCCTATGAGTGTGGGGAGTGCGGGAAGAGCTACACGTCCAAGTCCCACCTGACTTACCACCAGAGGAGGCACACGGGGGAGCGACCCTACCAGTGTGACCAGTGCCAGAAGAGCTTTATGAGCAGTGGTGATCTCGTGGGGCACCAGCGCTCACACACGGACGAGAGGCCCTTCCAGTGCCCCGACTGCGGGAAGCGCTTGAACCGCGTCTCCACCCTGAACAGGCACCGGCGCATCCACACCGGGGAGAGGCCCTACGAGTGTGGTCAGTGCAGGAAACGATTTCGGAGCAGCTCCGATCTCCTCCGTCACCAGCTCATCCACACCAAGGAGAGGCCGTTCCACTGCCGTGACTGCGGGCAGAGCTTCACATGCAACGCCCGCCTCAACAGGCACCGGCACATTCACACCGGGGAGAGACCCCACGAGTGTCCCCAGTGTGGGAAGGGATTCACAGACAGCTCCCACCTGACTGCCCACCTGAGGAGCCACACTGTTGAGAGGCCCTATGAGTGTCCCCAGTGTGGAAAGAGTTTCATCCAGAGCTCCAGCCTGACTGTGCACCTGAGGAGCCACACCGGGGAGAGGCCCTACAAGTGTGATCAGTGCCAGAAGGGCTTTTACACCTCGTCTCATCTCCTCAAGCACCAGCGCATCCACACGGACGAGAGGCCCTTCCGCTGTCCCGATTGTGGGGTGGGATTCAAGCAGAACTCTGCCCTCATCGTCCACCGGCGCATCCACACCGGAGAGAGACCCTACCAGTGTCCCCAGTGTGGGAAGAGCTTCACCACAAGCGACAGCATGACCAAACAGCAGAAGAGCCAGCACTGAGGGCAGCCCTGGGTGGGAAGAGCTCCGTGCGCTGCTCCAGCTCCATCTCACACGGGAGGATCTGCCCTGGATGGTCCCCAGTGAGCCCAGGTGGGCAGAGCCCCCTTGATCCTTGTTTGGAGCACACCTGGCTGGGGGCTCCACATCCTCCTGGCTCCCCCTGGGTCTCTCTCGTGGAGAGCAGATTTGCCCACTTCTGACCCAGAACAATCTTGGTTTTCACTCTTGTGGTGGTTAGAGCAACACTAAATTGCCTTCCATGTGTTCTCCACCCTCAATCCCTATGGGAGGATCTGCTCTGGATGGTTCCCAGTGAGCCCAGGTGGGAGGAACCCTCTTGATCCCTGTTGAGAAGACACCTGGCTGGGGGCTCCACATCCTCCTGGCTCCCCGTGGTCACCTGAGCTCATCCACAGTCCAAGATCAGAAATCCATTGTGGAGAGCACATTTGTCAACTTCTGACCCCAGAAAAAGTTTTTCTGTCATTTTTTCCGTAATTTTTTCCATGAGGGGGATGCTGGGTCCATGGAGTTGAGGGTGCCTGGGACAGATTTGGGGGCTCCTCAGGGCTTTGGGCACCCCAGGCCCAGCAGCTCCATCTGGGGCAGCAGATCAAGGACCCCCTGCCCTGGCAGTGTCCCCACGTCCTCCCGTCCTGGTTCCTGCTGTCCCCTGTCCAGGATCCTGCTCTCATCCGAGTCCAGGTCCCATTCCTGTCTCAATACTTGTTCCTGTCCCATATTCTCTATCAGGTTGCCATTCCCTTATTCCCTGTCCTGTTCCCCTTTCCCGATTCCAGTCCCCAATTCCCATTTCTCTGTTCCCTGTCCCGTTCCCATTTTCTGATTCCTGATCCCAATCCCAGCCCCTCTCCTGTATTCCCAGGTATTCCAGTACTCACGGTCCTGTCACAGATATCTTTTATTAAAATATCTTTTCCTTAGGATCTTTTTCTCCTGAGAAGCTGAGAGGCCCCAGAATGAAAATTTAACAATAAGCATGTGCTGGTGTGGAATGCAGCAATTTCAGCTTTGATTGGTCTCAAGTCGTAGTTTTTAATTAATGAACAATCAAATTTCAGCTGTCTCAGACCCTCTGATCACTCCCAAGGTTTTATTATCATCCTTTTCTATTTTTTTCTAGCTTTCTGATGCAATCCTTGTTTTGCATTATTTTACTATAGTTTGAATATAGCATTTTCTTTTCATATATGAGTAAAAAATTAATAAATCACCATTCGAAAACAAAAATATAGAGTCGAAATTTTCATATTTTCCCTCATTTTGAGACCCTGTGACCACCACAGGATCCCTTTTCCGTTCCTGATCTCGGTCCCCATTCCCTGTCCCGTTCCCACTCCCGGTCCCAGCAATGACGTCAGCGAGCAAAGGCCGCGCTCCTCCCTCCCACCAATCCCGGGGCGCGATCTCTCCCTGATTTGCATAACCACGCCCTCGCTCCCCGCCGCTTTTTGGGTGCCGGCGCTGCCCGGGCCGGACTCGGAGCGGAGGAGGAGCGGGAGGGAGAGGAGGGGGAGAAGGAGAAAGAGGAAGGACAAAGGAAGAGGAGGGACAAAGGAAGAGGAGGGACAAAGGAAGAGGAGGGGCAACGAAACAGAAACACCGGGAGGAAGAGGCGTCCCAACACCACGCGGTTGCCGCGCTCCGGCCGCAGCTGCCCCGGCCCCGCCGGCATCGCCGCCCGGAGCCCGCAGGTGAGCGGAGAGGGGGAGCTGGGCCCGACCCCATCGCGGGGGGCTCCGGGAGGGTTTTTGTGGGGGGCAGGGGAGGCAAATCCCATCGTGTCCTTGTCCCCGTGGGGGCAAATCCCATCGTGTCCTTGTCCCCACGGGGGCAAATCCCATCGTGTCCTTGTCCCCGTGGGGGCAAATCCCATCGTGTCCTTGTCCTTGCTCCCCCCGAGCAGGAGCTGAGCATGGAGAGCAGCGAGGAGCCGGTGGCAGAGGCCGTTTGGAGCGGCTCCACGGCTCGGCAGGGAGAAGCCAACGGGGAGGAGAAGCCGCGGAGATCCCTGAGCAGGAGGGGCTGCAAAGGCAGAGCGCGGGGATCCGAGGGGGAAAGAGCCAGCCTGGGCCATGGAGGGGCTCAGAGATCAGAGCTGGGGCCCCGTGAGCAGCTCCAGGGTGGGGAGGAGAAGCCCCACAAGTGCTCCGAGTGTGGGAAGAGCTTCAAGAGGAGATCCTGCCTGATTGTGCACCAGAGAACCCACACGGGATCTGAGGGGGAAAAACCCAGCCTGGAGCAGGGTCAGAGCTCAGAGCTGGGGGTCCAAGAGCAGCTCCAGGGTGGGGAGGAGAAGCCCCACAAGTGCTCCGAGTGTGGGAAGAGCTTCAGGTGTAGATCCAAACTGACTGTCCACCTGAGGAGCCACACCGGGGAGAGTCCCTTTGAATGTGCTGAATGCCATCAGAGGTTTTACACCAAGTCCGATCTCGTAAGTCACCAGCGCATTCACACCAACGAGCGGCCATTTTGCTGTCCTGATTGTGGAAAGGGATTCAGGGAAAGGTCCGGCCTCGTCATCCACCAGCAAATCCACACTGGGGAGAAGCCCTATGAGTGTGGGGAGTGCGGGAAGAGTTTCATGTCCAAGTCCCACCTGATTTACCACCAGAGGAGCCACACCGGGGAACGACCCTACCAGTGTGACCAGTGCAAGAAAAGGTTTAGGAGCAGCTCTGAGCTCCTGGTGCACCAGCGCTCACACACGGACGAGAGGCCCTTCCAGTGCCCCGACTGCGGGAAGGTCTTCAAAAGCGTCTCCACCCTGAACAGGCACCGGATGATCCACACCGGGGAGAGGCCCTACGAGTGTGATCAGTGCAATAAGAGGTTCCTGACCAGCACCAACCTCCTCCATCACAAGCTCATCCACACGGAGGAGAGGCCGTTCCACTGTCGAGACTGCGGGAAGGGCTTCAGGCAAAACTCCGCCCTGATCACCCACCGGCGCATCCACACTGGGGAGAGACCCCACGAGTGTCCCCAGTGTGGGAAGGGCTTCAGAGCAAGGTCCTACCTGACTGCCCACCTGAGGAGCCACACCGGGGAGAGGCCCTTTGAGTGTGGGGAGTGCGGGAAGAGTTTCATGTCCAAGTACAAACTGATTTACCACCAGAGGAGCCACACGGGGGAGCGACCCTACGAGTGTGACCAGTGCAAGAAGAGGTTTAGGAGCAGCTCTGAACTCGTGGTGCACCAGCGCTCACACACGGACGAGAGGCCCTTCCAGTGCCCCGACTGCGGGAAGCGCTTCAAAAGCGTCTCTGAACTCAACCAGCACCGGCGCATCCACACCGGGGAGAGGCCCTACGAGTGTGGTCAGTGCAAGAAACGGTTTCGGAGCAGCTCCAATCTCCTCAGTCACCAGATCACCCACACCGAGGAGAGGCCGTTCCGCTGCCGTGAGTGCGGGAAGGGCTTCAGACGCAAGTCCCAGCTCAACACCCACCGGCGCATCCACACTGGCGAGGGACTCCAGGAGTGTCCCCAGTGTGGGAAGACTTTCACCCACAGCTCCACCCTGACTGTCCACCTCAGAAGCCACACCGGGGAGAGGCCCTACGAGTGTGATCAGTGCCAGAAGGGCTTTTACACCTCGTCTGATCTCCTTGTGCACCAGCGCATCCACACGGACGAGAGGCCCTTCCGCTGTCCCGATTGTGGGGTGGGATTCAAAGAGAAGTCAACCCTCGTCACACACAGGAGGATCCACACCGGGGAGAGACCCTACCAGTGTTCCCAGTGTGGGAAGAGCTTCATAGACAGCTCCAGCCGGACTATCCATCTCAGAAGCCACACCGGGGAGAGGCCCTACAAGTGTGATCAGTGCCAGAAGGGCTTTTACACCTCGTCTCATCTCCTCAAGCACCAGTGCATCCACACGGATGAGAGGCCCTTCCGCTGTCCCGAATGTGGGGTGGGATTCAAGCACAACTCTGCCCTCATCGCCCACCGGCGCATCCACACCGGGGAGAGACCCTACCAGTGTCCCCAGTGTGGGAAGGGCTTCACCACAGGTGGCATCATGACCAAACACCAGAAGAGCCATCACTGAGGGCAGCCCTGGGTGGGAAGAGCTCCGTGCGCTGCTCCAGCTCCATCTCACACGGGAGGATCTGCCCTGGATGGTCCCCAGTGAGCCCAGGTGGGCAGAGCCCCCTTGATCCTTGTTTGGAGCACACCTGGCTGGGGGCTCCACATCCTCCTGGCTCCCCCTGGGTCTCTCTTATGGAGAGCAGATTTGCCCACTTCTGACCCAGAACAATCTTGGTTTTCACTCTTGTGGTGGTTAAAGCAACACTAAATTGCCTGTGATGTCTTCTCCACCATCAATCCACGTGGGAGGATCTGCTCAGGATGGTTCCCAGTGAGCCCAGGTGGGAGGAACCCTCTTGATCCCTGTTGAGAGGACGCCTGGCTGGGGGCTCCACATCCTCCTGGCTCCCCGTGGTCACCTGAGCTCATCCGCAGTCCAAGATCAGAAATCCGTTGTGGAGAGCACATTTGTCGACTTCTGACCCCAGAAAAAGTTTTTCTGTCATTTTTTCAGTAATTTTTTCCATGAGGGGGATGCTGGGTCCATGGAGTTGAGGGTTCCTGGGACAGATTTGGGGGCTCCTCAGGGCTTTGGGCACCCCAGGCCCAGCAGCTCCATCTGGGGCAGCAGATCAAGGACCCCCTGCCCTGGCAGTGTCCCCACGTCCTCCCGTCCTGGTTCCTGCTGTCCCCTGTCCAGGATCCTGCTCTCATCCGAGTCCAGATCCCATTCCTGGTTCAATACTTTTTCCTGTCCCATATTCTCTATCTGGATGCCATTCCCATATTCACTGTCCTGTTCCCATTTCCTGATTCCAATCCCCAATTCCCATTTCTCTATTCCCTGTCCCGTTCCCATTTTCTGATTCCTGATCACAATACCAGCCCCTCTCCTGATTCCCAATCCCAGTCCAGTATTCACGCTCCATTTAAATAAAATGTGTCACGGATATATTTTATTAAAAAATCCTTTCCTTAGGATCTTGTTCTCCTGAGAAGCTGAATGGCCTCTAAAATTAAGCTATAAACACTAATTATCTGGTGCTGTGGAATGCAGCAATTTCATCTTTGATTGGTCTAGTGAGGTTGTTGCTAATTAAGGACCAATCACAGTTTAGCTGTCTTGAAATTTGGTTACTCACGAGATTTTATGATCATTGTTTCCTATTATTTTCTAGCTTTCTGATGAAATCTTAGTTTTCTATTACTTTCGTATACCTTTAATATAGCATTTTCTTTTACTGTACTATGTATATCATAAAATAATAAATCGTCTTTCTTAAAATAAAAACACGGAGTCAAAATTTCCATCCCTCCCTCATCTTGGGACCCCTGAGACCACCACAGGGTCCCTTTTCCGTTCCTGGTCCCCATTCCCATTCGCGGTCCCCTCCAGCCATGACGTCGCCGAGCAAAGCCCGCGCTCCTCCCTCCCACCAATCCCAGCGCGCGATCGCTCCCTGATTTGCATAACCACGCCCTCGCTCTCCGCCTGCTTTTGGGTGCCGGCGCTGCCCGGGCCGGACTCGGAGCGGAGGAGGAGCGGGAGGAGGGGGAGAAGGAGGAGGAGGAAGAGGAGGGACAAAGGAAGAGGCCGGACAAAGGAAGAGGAGGGACAACGAAACAGAAACACCGGGAGGAAGAGGCGCCCGAACACCGCGCGGTTCCCGCGCTCCGGCCGCAGCTGCCCCGGCCCCGCCGGCATCGCCGCCCGGAGCCCGCAGGTGAGCGGAGAGGGGGAGCTCGGCCCGACCCCATCGCGGAGGGCTCCGGGAGGGTTTTTGTGGGGGGAAGGGGAGGCAAATCCCATCGTGTCCTTGTCCCCGTGGGGGCAAATCCCATCGTGTCCTTGTCCCCGTGGGGGCAAATCCCATCGTGTCCTTGTTCCCGTGGGGGCAAATCCCATCGTGTTCTTTTCCCCACGGGGGCAAATCCCATCGTGTCCTTGTCCCCAAGGGGGCAAATCCCATCGTGTCCTTGTCCTTGCTCCCCCGAGCAGGAGCTGAGCATGGAGAGCAGCGAGGAGCCGGTGGCAGAGGCCGTTTGGAGCGGCTCCACGGCTCGGCAGGGAGAAGCCAACGGGGAGGAGAAGCCGCGGAGATCCCTGAGCAGGAGGGGCTGCAAAGGCAGAGCGCGGGGATCCGAGGGGGAAAGAGCCAGCCTGGGCCATGGAGGGGCTCAGAGATCCGAGCTGGGGCCCCGTGAGCAGCTCCAGGGTGGGGAGGAGAAGCCCCACAAGTGCTCCGAGTGCGGGAAGAGCTTCAAGCGCAGATCCTGCCTGATGCAGCATTGCAGAATCCACACGGGGGAGCGACTGTACCAGTGTGACCAGTGCCAGAAGAGCTTTAGGAGCCGCTCTGATCTCGTGGGGCACCAGCGCTCACACACGGACGAGAGGCCCTTCCAGTGCCCCGACTGCGGGAAGCGCTTCAACCGCGTCTCCACCCTGAACAGGCACCGGATGATCCACACCGGGGAGAGGCCCTACGAGTGTGGTCAGTGCGAGAAAAGGTTTGACAGGTCCTCCCATCTCCTCCGTCACCAGCTCATTCACACCGAGCTGAGGCCTTTCTACTGCCCTGACTGCGGAAAGGGCTTCAAGGACAACAGCACCCTCATTACCCACCGGCGTATCCACACTGGGGAGAGACCCTACAAGTGTGATCAGTGTAGGAAGGGCTTCAGGTGTAGGTCCGAACTGACTGTGCACCTGAGGAGCCACACAGGGGAGAGGCCCTACAAGTGTGAGCAGTGCCAGAAGGGCTTTTACACCTCGTCTCATCTCCTCAAGCACCAGCGCATCCACACGGACGAGAGGCCCTTCCGCTGTCCCGATTGTGGGGTGGGATTCAGATAGAAGTCAACCCTCGTCACACACAGGAGGATCCACACCGGGGAGAGACCCCACAAGTGTGATCAGTGTGGGAAAGGCTTCACCTTCAGCTTCAGCCTGACTGTCCACCTGAGGAGCCACACTGGTGAGAGGCCCTACGAGTGTGAGCAGTGCCAGAAGAGGTTCGTGAGCAGCTCTGAGCTCCACCGTCACCAGCGCAGCCACACGGATGAGAGGCCCTTCCGCTGTATCGAATGTGGGGTGGGATTCAAAGAGAAGTCAATCCTCGTCAAACACAGGAGGATCCACACCGGGGAGAGGCCCTACAAGTGTGATCAGTGCCAGAAGAGCTGTTCCACCTCGTCTGAACTCCTCGTGCACCAGCGCATCCACACGGACGAGAGGCCCTTCCGCTGTCCCGAATGTGGGGTGGGATTCAAGTACACGTCAGCTCTGGTCACACACAGGAGGATCCACACCGGGGAGAGACCCTACAAGTGTCCCCAGTGTGGGAAGGGCTTTTCTCAAATTTCCCACTTGAGCAGACACCAGAAGAGGCAGCACTGAGGGCAGCCCTGGGTGGGAAGAGCTCCGTGCGCTGCTCCAGCTCCATCCCCCTCTGGATGGTCTGTGCTGGATGATCCCCAGTGAGCCCCGGTGGGAAGAGCCCAGGTGATCCCAGTTTGGAGGACACCTGGCTGGGGGCTCCACATCCACCTGGCTCCTCCTGGCCTGGATTTTCTTTTTATTTCTCTTTGTTATTTTTCTACACGTTTTTAAATCCAAGATTAATAATAAAGACATCTAACAAAGATGAGGATGTGGACATGGGGGGATCTTCCAGGGGGTGAGGGGTATGCTGGGCCAGAGAGAGTTGAGGGTTCCTGGGACAGATTTGGGGTTTCCTCCTGGCTTTGGGAACCCAACGCTCCCCATTCCCTGTCCCCCTTCCCATTGCCGGTCCTTATCCCCAGTCTGGGTCCCCATTCCCGGTCTCCATTCCCTGTCCTCATTCCCGGTCCCTGTCCCCAATACTGGTCCCCATTTCGTGTTTCCGTTCCTGGTTCGCATTCCCGGTCCCCATTCCCTGTCGCCAATCCCGATCCCTGTCCGCACTTCCGGTTCCATTCCCATTCCCGGTCTCCGGTCCTTGTCCCGATTCCCGGTTCCTGTCCCCATTCCCGGTCCCCATTCCCGCTCCGCTCTCCCCGGACGCTCCAGCACCCCCCCCAACATGGCGTCACCGAGCAAATGCCGCGCTCCTCCCTTCGACCAATCGCAGAGCGCGCTCGTCCTCAGATTTGCATAACCACGCCCTCTCCCCCGCCGGTTTTTGGGTGCCGGCGCTGCCCGGGCCGGACTCGGAGCGGAGGAGGAGCGGGAGGAAGAGGAGGGGGAGAAGGAGGAGGAGGAAGAGGAGGGACAAAGGAAGAGGAGGGACAAAGGAACAGGAACACCGGGAGGAAGAGGCGCCGGAACCCCGGGCGGTTCCCGCCCTCCGGCCGCAGCTGCCCCGGCCCCGCCGGCATCGCCGCCCGGAGCCCGCAGGTGAGCGGAGAGGGGGAGCTCGGCCCGACCCCATCGCGGGGGGCTCCGGGAGGGTTTTGTGGGGGGCAGGGGAGGCAAATCCCATCGTGTCCTTGTCCCCACGGGGGAGAATCCCATCGTGTCCTTGTCCCCGTGGGGGCAAATCCCATCGTGTCCTTGTCCCCGTGGGGGCAAATCCCATCGTGTCCTTGTCCTTGCTCCCCCCGAGCAGGAGCTGAGCATGGAGAGCAGCGAGGAGCCGGAGGCAGAGGCCGTTTGGAGCGGCTCCACGGCTCGGCAGGGAGAAGCCAACGGGGAGGAGAAGCCGCGGAGATCCCTGAGCAGGAGGGGCTGCAAAGGCAGAGCGCGGGGATCCGAGGGGGAAAGAGCCAGCCTGGGCCATGGAGGGGCTCAGAGATCCGAGCTGGGGCTCCATGAGCAGCTCCAGGGAGGGGAGGAGAAGCCCCACAAGTGCTCCAAGTGTGGGAAGAGCTTCAAGCGCAGATCCTGCCTGATGCAGCATTGCAGAATCCACACGGGGGAGCGACTGTACCAGTGTGACCAGTGCCAGAAGAGCTTTAGGAGCCGCTCTGAACTCGTGGTGCACCAGCGCTCACACACGGACGAGAGGCCCTTCCAGTGCCCCGACTGCGGGAAGCGCTTCAACCACATCTCCACCCTGAACAGGCACCGGATGATCCACACCGGGGAGAGGCCCTACAAGTGTGGTCAGTGCGAGAAAAGGTTTGACAGGTCCTCCCATCTCCTCCGTCACCAGCTCATTCACACCGAGCTGAGGCCTTTCTACTGCCCTGACTGCGGAAAGGGCTTCAAGCACAACAGCAACCTCATCACCCACCAGCGTATCCACACCGGGGAGAGACCCTACAAGTGTGATCAGTGTGGGAAGAGCTTCAGGTGTAGGCCTGAACTGACTGTGCACCTGAGGAGCCACACAGGGGAGAGGCCCTACAAGTGTGATCAGTGCCAGAAGACCTTTTACACCTCGTCTCATCTCCTCAAGCACCAGCGTATCCACACCGGGGAGAGGCCCTACAAGTGTGATCAGTGCCAGAAGAGGTTCGTGAGCAGCTCTGAGCTCCGCCGTCACCAGCGCATCCACACGGACGAGAGGCCCTTCCGCTGTATCGAATGTGGGGTGGGATTCAAAGAGAAGTCAACCCTCGTCACACACAGGAGGATCCACACCGGGGAGAGGCCCTACAAGTGTGATCAGTGCCAGAAGAGCTTTTACACCTCGTCTGATCTCCTTGTGCACCAGCGCATCCACACGGATGAGAAACCCTTCCGCTGTCCTGAATGCGGGGTGGGATTCAAGCACAAGTCAACTCTGGTCACACACAGGAGGATCCACACCGGGGAGAGACCCCACAAGTGTCCCCAGTGTGGGAAGGGCTTCACCACAAGCGGCGGCATGACCAAACACCAGAAGAGCCAGCACTGAGGGCAGTCCTGGGTGGGAAGAGCTCCGTGCGCTGCTCCAGCTCCATCCCACACTGGATGGTCTGTGCTGGATGATCCCCAGTGAGCCCCTGTGGGAAGAGCCCAGGTGATCCCAGTTTGGAGGACACCTGGCTGGGGGCTCCACATCCACCTGGCTACTCGTAGCCTGGATATTCTTTTTTTTTCTCTTTGTTATTATTCTACACGTTTTTAAATCCAAGATTAATAATAAAGATATCTAACAAAGATGAGGATGTGGACATGGGAGGATATTCCAGGCGATGAGGGGGATGCTGGCCCGGGGGGGTTGAGGGTTCCTGGGACAGATTTGGGGTTTCCTCCTGGCTTTGGGAACCCAACGGTCCCGATTCCCTGTCCCCATTGTCGGTCCTTATCGCCAGTCTGGGTCCCCATTCCCGGTCTCCATTCCCTGTCCCCATTCCCGCTCCCTGTCCCCAATACTGGTCCCCATTTCGTGTTCCCGTTCCTGGTTCGCATTCCCGGTCCCCATTCCCTGTCCCCGATCCCGCTCCCTGTCCGCACTTCCGGTTCCATTCCCATTCCCGGTCTCCGGTCCCTGTCCCCATTCTCGGTCCCCATTCCTGGTTCCTGTTCCTATTCTCTGTCCCCATTCCCGGTCCCCATTCCCGCTCCGCTCTCCCCGGACGCTGCAGCACCCCCCCCCAACATGGCGTCACCGAGCAAATCCCGCGCTCCTCCCTTCGACCAATCGCAGAGCGCGCTCGTCCTCAGATTTGCATAACCACGCCCTCTCCCCCGCCGGTTTTTGGGTGCCGGCGCCGCCCGGGCCGGACTCGGAGCGGAGGAGGAGCGGGAGGAAGAGGAGGGGGAGAAGGAGGAGGAGGAAGAGGAGGGACAAAGGAAGAGGAGGGACAAAGGAAGAGGAGGGACAAAGAAAAAGAAAGAGCGGGAGGAAGAGGCGCCCCAACACCACGCGGTTCCCGCGCTCCGGCCGCAGCTGCCCCGGCCCCGCCGGCATCGCCGCCCGGAGCCCGCAGGTGAGCGGAGAGGGGGAGCTGGGCCCGACCCCATCGCGGGGGGCTCCGGGAGGGTTTTTGTGGGGGGCAGGGGAGGCAAATCCCACCGTGTCCTTGTCCCCGTGGGGGCAAATCCCATCGTGTCCTTGTCCCCATGGGGTAAATCCCATCGTGTCCTTGTCCCCGTGGGAGCAAATCCCATCGTGTCCTTGTCCTTGCTCCCCCCGAGCAGGAGCTGAGCATGGAGAGCAGCGAGGAGCCGGAGGCAGAGGCCGTTTGGAGCGGCTCCACGGCTCGGCAGGGAGAAGCCAACGGGGAGGAGAAGCCGCGGAGATCCCTGAGCAGGAGGGGCTGCAAAGGCAGAGCGCGGGGATCCGAGGGGGAAAGAGCCAGCCTGGGCCATGGAGGGGCTCAGAGATCCGAGCTGGGGCTCCATGAGCAGCTCCAGGGAGGGGAGGAGAAGCCCCACAAGTGCTCCGAGTGTGGGAAGAGCTTCAAGAGGAGATCCTGCCTGATTGTGCACCAGAGAACCCACACGGGACCTGGGGGGGAAAAACCCAGCCTGGAGCAGGGTCAGAGCTCAGAGCTGGGGGTCCATGAGCAGCTCCAGGGTGGGGAGGAGAAGCCCCACAAGTGCTCCGAGTGTGGGAAGAGCTTCAAGCGCAGATCCTGCCTGATGCAGCATTGCAGAATCCACACGGGGGAGCGACTGTACCAGTGTGACCAGTGCCAGAAGAGCTTTAGGAGCCGCTCAGAACTCGTGGGGCACCAGCGCTCACACACGGACGAGAGGCCCTTCCAGTGCCCCGACTGCGGGAAGGGCTTCAACCGCGTCTCCACCCTGAACAGGCACCGGATGATCCACACCGGGGAGAGGCCCTACGAGTGTGGTCAGTGCGAGAAAAGGTTTGACACGTCCTCCCATCTCCTCCGTCACCAGCTCATTCACACCGAGCTGAGGCCTTTCTACTGCCCTGACTGTGGGAAGGGCTTCAAGGACAACAGCACCCTCATTACCCACCGGCGTATCCACACCGGGGAGAGACCCTACAAGTGTGATCAGTGTAGGAAGGGCTTCAGGTGTAGGTCCGAACTGACTGTGCACCTGAGGAGCCACACAGGGGAGAGGCCCTACAAGTGTGATCAGTGCCAGAAGGGCTTTTACTCCTCGTCTCATCTCCTCAAGCACCAGCGCATCCACACGGACGAGAGGCCCTTCCGCTGTCCCGATTGTGGGGTGGGATTCAGAGAGAAGTCAACCCTCGTCACACACAGGAGGATCCACACGGGGGAGAGACCCCACAAGTGTGATCAGTGTGGGAAAGGCTTCACCTTCAGCTTCAGCCTGACTGTCCACCTGAGGAGCCACACTGGTGAGAGGCCCTACGAGTGTGAGCAGTGCCAGAAGAGGTTCGTGAGCAGCTCTGAGCTCCGCCGTCACCAGCGCAGCCACACGGATGAGAGGCCCTTCCGCTGTATCGAATGTGGGGTGGGATTCAAAGAGAAGTCAGCCCTCGTCAAACACAGGAGGATCCACACCGGGGAGAGGCCCTACAAGTGTGATCAGTGCCAGAAGAGCTGTTCCACCTCGTCTGAACTCCTCGTGCACCAGCGCATCCACACGGACGAGAGGCCCTTCCGCTGTCCCGAATGTGGGGTGGGATTCAAGTACACGTCAGCTCTGGTCATACACAGGAGGATCCACACCGGGGAGAGACCCTACAAGTGTCCCCAGTGTGGGAAGGGCTTTTCTCAAATTTCCCACTTGAGCAGACACCAGAAGAGGCAGCACTGAGGGCAGCCCTGGGTGGGAAGAGCTCCGTGCGCTGCTCCAGCTCCATCCCACACTGGATGGTCTGTCCTGGATGATCCCCAGTGAGCCCCGGTGGGAAGAGCCCAGGTGATCCCAGTTTGGAGGACACCTGGCTGGGGGCTCCACATCCACCTGGCTCCTCCTGGCCTGGATTTTCTTTTTATTTCTCTTTCTTATTTTTCTACACGTTTTTAAATCCAAGATTAATAATAAAGACATCTAACAAAGATGAGGATGTGGACATGGGGGGATCTTCCAGGGGGTGAGGGGTATGCTGGGCCAGAGAGAGTTGAGGGTTCCTGGGACAGATTTGGGGTTTCCTCCTGGCTTTGGGAACCCAACGCTCCCCATTCCCTGTCCCCCTTCCCATTGCCGGTCCTTATCCCCAGTCTGGGTCCCCATTCCCGGTCTCCATTCCCTGTCCTCATTCCCGGTCCCTGTCCCCAATACTGGTCCCCATTTCGTGTTTCCGTTCCTGGTTCGCATTCCCGGTCCCCATTCCCTGTCGCCAATCCCGATCCCTGTCCGCACTTCCGGTTCCATTCCCATTCCCGGTCTCCGGTCCTTGTCCCGATTCCCGGTCCCCATTCCCGGTCCCTGTCCCCATTCCCGGTCCCCATTCCCGCTCCGCTCTCCCCGGACGCTCCAGCACCCCCCCCCAACATGGCGTCACCGAGCAAATGCCGCGCTCCTCCCTTCGACCAATCGCAGAGCGCGCTCGTCCTCATATTTGCATAACCACGCCCTCTCTCTGCCTGCTTTTGGGGGGCGGCGCTACCCGGGCCGGTCTCGGAGCGGAGGAGGAGCGGGAGGGAGAGGAGGGGGAGAAGGAGGAGGAGGAAGAGGAGGGACAAAGGAAGAGGAGGGACAACGGAACAGGAACACCGGGAGGAAGAGGCGCCGGAACCCCGCGCGGTTCCCGCGCTCCGGCCGCAGCTGCCCCGGCCCCGCCGGCATCGCCGCCCGGAGCCCGCAGGTGAGCGGAGAGGGGGAGCTCGGCCCGACCCCATCGCGGGGGGCTCCGGGAGGGTTTTTGTGGGGGGCAGGGGAGGCAAATCCCATCGTGTCCTTGTCCCCATGGGGGCAAATCCCATCGTGTCCTTGTCCTTGCTCCCCCCGAGCAGGAGCTGAGCATGGAGAGCAGCGAGGAGCCGGTGGCAGAGGCCGTTTGGAGCGGCTCCACGGCTCGGCAGGGAGAAGCCAACGGGGAGGAGAAGCCGCGGAGATCCCTGAGCAGGAGGGGCTGCAAAGGCAGAGCGCGGGGATCCGAGGGGGAAAGAGCCAGCCTGGGCCATGGAGGGGCTCAGAGATCCGAGCTGGGGCGCCGTGAGCAGCTCCAGGGAGGGGAGGAGAAGCCCCACAAGTGCTCCGAGTGTGGGAAGAGCTTCAAGAGGAGATCCTGCCTGATTGTGCACCAGAGAACCCACAGGGGATCTGAGGGGGAAAAACCCAGCCTGGAGCAGGGTCAGAGCTCAGAGCTGGGGGTCCAAGAGCAGCTCCAGGGTGGGGAGGAGAAGCCCCACAAGTGCTCCGAGTGTGGGAAGAGCTTCAAGCGCAGATCCTGCCTGATGCAGCATTGCAGAATCCACACGGGGGAGCGACTGTACCAGTGTGATCAGTGCCAGAAGAGCTTTAAGAGCCGCTCAGAACTCGTGGGGCACCAGCGCTCACACACGGACGAGAGGCCCTTCCAGTGCCCCGACTGCGGGAAGCGCTTCAAAAGCGTCTCCCACCTCAACACACACCGGCACATCCACACCGGGGAGAGGCCCTACGAGTGTGGTCAGTGCGAGAAAAGGTTTGACAGGTCCTCCCATCTCCTCCGTCACCAGCTCATTCACACCGAGCTGAGGCCTTTCTACTGCCCTGACTGCGGAAAGGGCTTCAAGCAGAACAGCACCCTCATTACCCACCGGCGTATCCACACCGGGGAGAGACCCTACAAGTGTGATCAGTGTGGGAGGAGCTTCAGGTGTAGGCCTGAACTGACTGTGCACCTGAGGAGCCACACAGGGGAGAGGCCCTACAAGTGTGGTCAGTGCCAGAAGAGCTTTTACACCTCGTCTCATCTCCTCAAGCACCAGCGTATCCACACCGGGGAGAGGCCCTACGAGTGTGAGCAGTGCCAGAAGAGGTTCGTGAGCAGCTCTGAGCTCCGCCGTCACCAGCGCATCCACACGGACGAGAGGCCCTTCCGCTGTCCCGAATGTGGGGTGGGATTCAAAGAGAAGTCAACCCTCGTCACACACAGGAGGATCCACACCGGGGAGAGGCCCTACAAGTGTGATCAGTGCCAGAAGAGCTTTTACACCTCGTCTGATCTCCTCGTGCACCAGCGCATCCACACGGATGAGAAACCCTTCCGCTGTCCTGAATGCGGGGTGGGATTCAAGCACAAGTCAACTCTGGTCACACACAGGAGGATCCACACCGGGGAGAGACCCCACAAGTGTCCCCAGTGTGGGAAGGGCTTCACCACAAGCGGCGGCATGACCAAACACCTACAGAGCCAGCACTGAGGGCAGTCCTGGGTGGGAAGAGCTCCGTGCGCTGCTCCAGCTCCATCCCACACTGGATGGTCTGTGCTGGATGATCCCCAGTGAGCCCCGGTGGGAAGAGCCCAGGTGATCCCAGTTTGGAGGACACCTGGCTGGGGGCTCCACATCCACCTGGCTACTCGTAGCCTGGATATTCTTTTTTTTTCTCTTTGTTATTATTCTACACGTTTTTAAATCCAAGATTAATAATAAAGATATCTAACAAAGATGAGGATGTGGACATGGGAGGATATTCCAGGCGATGAGGGGGATGCTGGCCCGGGGGGGTTGAGGGTTCCTGGGACAGATTTGGGGTTTCCTCCTGGCTTTGGGAACCCAACGGTCCCGATTCCCTGTCCCCATTGTCAGTCCTTTGCGCCAGTCTGGGTCCCCATTCCCGGTCTCCATTCCCTGTCCCCATTCCCGCTCCCTGTCCCCAATACTGGTCCCCATTTCGTGTTCCCGTTCCTGGTTCGCATTCCCGGTCCCCATTCCCTGTCCCCAATCCCGCTCCCTGTCCGCACTTCCGGTTCCATTCCCATTCCCGGTCTCCGGTCCCTGTCCCCATTCTCGGTCCCCATTCCCGGTTCCTGTTCCTATTCTCTGTCCCCATTCCCGGTCCCCATTCCCGCTCCGCTCTCCCCGGACGCTGCAGCACCCCCCCCCAACATGGCGTCACCGAGCAAATCCCGCGCTCCTCCCTTCGACCAATCGCAGAGCGCGCTCGTCCTCAGATTTGCATAACCACGCCCTCTCCCCCGCCGGTTTTTGGGTGCCGGCGCTGCCCGGGCCGGACTCGGAGCGGAGGAGGAGCGGGAGGAAGACGAGGGGGAGAAGGAGGAGGAGGAAGAGGAGGGACAAAGGAAGAGGAGGGACAAAGGAAGAGGAGGGACAAAGAAAAAGAAAGAGCGGGAGGAAGAGGCGCCCCAACACCACGCGGTTCCCGCGCTCCGGCCGCAGCTGCCCCGGCCCCGCCGGCATCGCCGCCCGGAGCCCGGAGGTGAGCGGAGAGGGGGAGCTGGGCCCGACCCCATCGCGGGGGGCTCCGGGAGGGTTTTTGTGGGGGGCAGGGGAGGCAAATCCCACCGTGTCCTTGTCCCCGTGGGGGCAAATCCCATCGTGTCCTTGTCCTTGCTCCCCCCGAGCAGGAGCTGAGCATGGAGAGCAGCGATGAGCCGGTGGCAGAGGCCGTTTGGAGCGGCTCCACGGCTCGGCAGGGAGAAGCCAACGGGGAGGAGAAGCCGCGGAGATCCCTGAGCAGGAGGGGCTGCAAAGGCAGAGCGCGGGGATCCGAGGGGGAAAGAGCCAGCCTGGGCCATGGAGGGGCTCAGAGATCCGAGCTGGGGCGCCGTGAGCAGCTCCAGGGTGGGGAGGAGAAGCCCCACAAGTGCTCCGAGTGTGGGAAGAGCTTCAAGCGCAGATCCTGCCTGATGCAGCATTGCAGAATCCACACGGGGGAGCGACTGTACCAGTGTGACCAGTGCCAGAAGAGCTTTAGGAGCCGCTCAGAACTCGTGGGGCACCAGCGCTCACACACGGACGAGGGGCCCTTCCAGTGCCCCGACTGCAGGAAGCGCTTCAACCGCGTCTCCACCCTGAACAGGCACCGGATGATCCACACCAGGGAGAGGCCCTACGAGTGTGGTCAGTGCGAGAAAAGGTTTTACAGGTCCTCCCATCTCCTCAGTCACCAGCTCATTCACACCGAGCTGAGGCCTTTCTACTGCCCTGACTGCGGAAAGGGCTTCAAGGACAACAGCACCCTCATTACCCACCGGCGCATCCACACCGGGGAGAGACCCTACAAGTGTGATCAGTGTAGGAAGGGCTTCAGGTGTAGGTCCGAACTGACTGTGCACCTGAGGAGCCACACAGGGGAGAGGCCCTACAAGTGTGACCAGTGCCAGAAGGGCTTTTACACCTCGTCTCATCTCCTCAAGCACCAGCGCATCCACACGGACGAGAGGCCCTTCCGCTGTCCCGATTGTGGGGTGGGATTCAGAGAGAAGTCAACCCTCGTCACACACAGGAGGATCCACACCGGGGAGAGACCCCACAAGTGTGATCAGTGTGGGAAAGGCTTCACCTTCAGCTTCAGCCTGACTGTCCACCTGAGGAGCCACACTGGTGAGAGGCCCTACGAGTGTGAGCAGTGCCAGAAGAGGTTCGTGAGCAGCTCTGAGCTCCGCCGTCACCAGCGCAGCCACACGGATGAGAGGCCCTTCCGCTGTATCGAATGTGGGGTGGGATTCAAAGAGAAGTCAACCCTCGTCAAACACAGGAGGATCCACACCGGGGAGAGGCCCTACAAGTGTGATCAGTGCCAGAAGAGCTTTTACACCTCGTCTGAACTCCTCGTGCACCAGCGCATCCACACGGATGAGAGGCCCTTCCGCTGTCCCGAATGTGGGGTGGGATTCAAGTACACGTCAGCTCTGGTCACACACAGGAGGATCCACACCGGGGAGAGACCCTACAAGTGTCCCCAGTGTGGGAAGGGCTTTTCTCAAATTTCCCACTTGAGCAGACACCAGAAGAGGCAGCACTGAGGGCAGCCCTGGGTGGGAAGAGCTCCGTGCGCTGCTCCAGCTCCATCCCACACTGGATGGTCTGTGCTGGGTGATCCCCAGTGAGCCCCGGTGGGAAGAGCCCAGGTGATCCCAGTTTGGAGGACACCTGGCTGGGGGCTCCACATCCACCTGGCTCCTCCTGGCCTGGATTTTCTTTTTATTTCTCTTTGTTATTTTTCTACACGTTTTTAAATCCAAGATTAATAATAAAGACATCTAACAAAGATGACGATGTGGACATGGGGGGATCTTCCAGGGGGTGAGGGGTATGCTGGGCCAGAGGGAATTGAGGGTTCCTGGGACAGATTTGGGGTTTCCTCCTGGCTTTGGGAACCCAACGCTCCCCATTCCCTGTCCCCATTCCCATTGCCGGTCCTTATCCCCAGTCTGGGTCCCCATTCCCGGTCTCCATTCCCTGTCCCCATTCCCGGTCCCTGTCCCCAATACTGGTCCCCATTTCGTGTTTCCGTTCCTGGTTCGCATTCCCGGTCCCCATTCCCTGTCGCCAATCCCGCTCCCTGTCCGCACTTCCGGTTCCATTCCCATTCCCGCTCTCCATTCATTGTCCCGATTCCCGGTCCTCATTCCCGGTTCCTGTTCCTATTCTCTGTCCCCATTCCCGGTCCCCATTCCCGCTCCGCTCTCTCCGGACGTTCAGCACCCCCCCAACAAGGCGTCACCGAGCAAACCCCGCTCACCTCCCTCCCACCAATCCGAACGTGCGATCGCTCCCTGATTTGCATAACCACGCCTTCGCTCCCCGCCTCCTTTTGGGTGCCGGCGCTGCCCGGGCCGGACTCGGAGCGGAGGAGGAGCGGGAGGAAGAGGAGGGGGAGAAGGAGAAGAAGGAAGAGGAGGGACAACGGAACAGGAACACCGCGGGGAAGAGGCGACCTAACACCACGCGGTTCCCCAGCTCCATCCGCAGCTTCCCCGGCCCCGCCGGCATCGCCGCCCGGAGCCCGCAGGTGAGCGGAGAGGGGGAGCTGGGCCCGACCCCATCGCGGGGGGCTCCGGGAGGGCTTTTGTGGGGAGCAGGGGAGGCAAATCCCATCGTGTCCTTGTCCCCATGGGGGCAAATCCCATCGTGTCCTTGTCCTTGCTCCCCCCGAGCAGGAGCTGAGCATGGAGAGCAGCGAGGAGCCGGTGGCAGAGGCCGTTTGGAGCGGCTCCACGGCTCGGCAGGGAGAAGCCAACGGGGAGGAGAAGCCGCGGAGATCCCTGAGCAGGAGGGGCTGCAAAGGCAGAGCGCGGGGATCCGAGGGGGAAAGAGCCAGCCTGGGCCATGGAGGGGCTCAGAGATCCGAGCTGGGGCCCCGTGAGCAGCTCCAGGGTGGGGAGGAGAAGCCCCACAAGTGCTCCGAGTGTGGGAAGAGCTTCAAGCAGAGATGCTACCTCATGCGTCATTGTAGAATCCACACGGGGGAACGACCCTACGAGTGTGATGTGTGCAACAAGATGTTCTTGAGCAGCTCCAATCTTCGTAGTCACCAGTGGGTTCACACCGAGGAGCGGCCGTTCTGCTGTCCTGATTGTGGGAAGGGATTCAGACACAAGTCCGACCTCATCGTCCACCAGCGTATCCACACCAGGGAGAGGCCCTATGAGTGTCCACAGTGTGGGAAGAGATTCAGAAAGAGGTCCAGCCTGACTGTCCACCTGAGGAGCCACACCGGGGAGAGGCCCTTTGAGTGTGATGAATGCCATCAGAGGTTTTACAGCAGCGCCCATCTGGTCCGTCACCAGCGCATTCACACCAACGAGCGGCCATTTTGCTGTCCCGATTGTGGAAAGGCATTCAGGGAAAGGTCCAGCCTCGTGATCCACCAGCGAATCCACACCGGGGAGAAGCCCTATGAGTGTGGGGAGTGTCGGAAGAGCTTTAGAGATAGCTCCACCCTTTCAGCCCACCTGAGGAGCCACACGGGGGAACGACCCTACGAGTGTGACCAGTGCCAGAAGAGCTTTATGAGCAGCTCTGATCTCCTGGTGCACCAGCGCTCACACACGGACGAGAGGCCCTTCCAGTGCCCCGACTGCGGGAAGCGCTTCAACCGCGTCTCCACCCTGAACAAGCACCGGCGCATTCACACCGGGGAGAGGCCCTACGAGTGTGGTCAGTGCCAGATGAGGTTCCTGAGCAGCTCCGAGCTCCTCAGCCACCAGCTCATTCACAGCGAGGAGAGGCCGTTCCACTGCCGTGACTGCGGGAAGGGCTTCAGGCACAACTCTACCCTCATCACCCACCGGCGCATCCACACTGGGGAGAGACCCTACCAGTGTCCCCAGTGTGGGAAGAGCTTTACCACAAGCGGCACCATGAACAGACACCAGAAGAGCCAGCACTGAGGGCAGCCCTGGTTGGGAAGAGCTCCGTGCGCTGCTCCAGCTCCATCGCACACGGGAGGATCTGCTCTGGATGGTCCCCAGTGAGCCCAGGTGGGCAGAGCTCCTTTGACTCCTGCTTGCCGCACACCTGGCTGGGGGCTCCACATCCACCTGGCTCCTCGTGGCCTGGATTTTCTTTTTATTTCTCTTTGTTGTTTTCATAAACGTTTCTAAGTCCGAGGCTAATAATAAAGACGTTGAACCAAGACGAGGATGTGGACATGGGAGGATCTTCGGGGGGATGAGGGGTATGCTGGGCCAGAGGGAGTTGAGGGTTCCTGGGACAGATTTGGTGCTTCCCCAGAACTTAGGGCTCCCCATGGTCCCCATTCCCTGTCCCCATTTCCATTCCCGCTCCTTATCCCCAATCTGTCTCCCTAATACTGGTCCCCATTCCCTGTTCCCATTCGCTGTCCCCAGTCCCGCTCCCTGTCCGCATTTCCGGTTCCATTCCCATTCCCAGTCCCCATTCCTTGTCCCGATTCCCGGTCCCTGTTCCCATTCCCGGTCCCCATTCCCGGCCGCTGTCTCCGGACGCTCCAACTCCCCCCCGCAGTGACGTCACCGAGCAAACCCCGCGCTCCACCCTCCCACCAATCCCAGCGCGCGATCGCTACGGGATTTGCATAACCACGCCCTTCTTCCCCGCCGGCTTTTGGGGGCCGGCGCTGCCCGGGCCGGACTCGGAGCTGAGGAGGAGCGGGAGGAAGAGGAGGGGGAGGAAGAGGAGGGGGAGGAGGAGGAGGGACAAAGGAAAAGGAGGGACAAAGGAGGAGGAGGGACAAAGGAAGAGGAGGGACAACGAAACAGAAACACCGGGAGGAAGAGGCGCCCCAACACCACGCGGTTCCCGCGCTCCGGCCGCAGCTGCCCCGGCCCCGCCGGCATCGCCGCCCGGAGCCCGCAGGTGAGCGGAGAGGGGGAGCTCGGCCCGACCCCATCGCGGGGGGCTCCGGGAGGGTTTTTGTGGGGGGCAGGGGGGGCAAATCCCATCGTGTCCTTGTCATCGTGGGGGCAAATCCCATCGTGTCCTTGTCCCCACGGGGGCAAATCCCATCGTGTCCTTGTCCCCATAGGGGCAAATCCCATCGTGTCCTTTTCCCCACGGGGGCAAATCCCATCGTGTCCTTGTCCTTGCTCCCCCCGAGCAGGAGCTGAGCATGGAGAGCAGCGAGGAGCCGGTGGCAGAGGCCGTTTGGAGCGGCTCCACGGCTCGGCAGGGAGAAGCCAACGGGGAGGAGAAGCCGCGGAGATCCCTGAGCAGGAGGGGCTGCAAAGGCAGAGCGCGGGGATCCGAGGGGGAAAGAGCCAGCCTGGGCCATGGAGGGGCTCAGAGCTCAGAGCTGGGGCCCCATGAGCAGCTCCAGGGTGGGGAGGAGAAGCCCCACAAGTGCTCCGGGTGTGGGAAGAGCTTCAAGCGCAGATCCTGCCTGATTGTGCACCAGAGAACCCACACGGGATCTGAGGGGGAAAAACCCAGCCTGGAGCAGGGTCAGAGCTCAGAGCTGCGGGTCCAAGAGCAGCTCCAGGGTGGGGAGGAGAAGCCCCACAAGTGCTCCGAGTGTGGGAAGAGCTTCAGGTGTAGGTCCAAACTGACTGTCCACCTGAGGAGCCACACCGGGGAGAGTCCCTTTGAATGTGCTGAATGCCATCAGAGGTTTTACACGAAGGCCGATCTCGTAAGTCACCAGCGCATTCACACCAACGAGCGGCCATTTTGCTGTCCTGATTGTGGAAAGGGATTCAGGGAAAGGTCCAGCCTCGTCGTCCACCAGCGAATCCACACCGGGGAGAAGCCCTATAAGTGTGGAGAGTGTGGGCAGAGCTTTAGACATTGTTCCACCCTTTCAGCCCACCAGAGAACCCACACGGGGGAACGACCCTACGAGTGTGACCAGTGCCAGAAGAGGTTTGTGAGCAGCTCTGAGCTCCTGGTGCACCAGCGCTCACACACGGACGAGAGGCCCTTCCAGTGCCCCGACTGCGGGAAGGGCTTCAACCTCGTCTCCACCCTGAACAGGCACCGGCGCATCCACACCGGGGAGAGGCCCTACAAGTGTGATCAGTGCAATAAGAGGTTCCTGACCAGCACCAACCTCCTCCATCACAAGCTCATCCACACCGGGGAGAGGCCGTTCCACTGTCAAGACTGCGGGCAGAGCTTCAGGCAAAAGTCCACCCTGAACAAGCACCGGCGCATCCACACCGGGGAGAGGCCCTACGAGTGTCCCCAGTGTGGGAAGGGCTTCAGACACAGCTCCACCCTGAGTGCCCACCTGAGGAGCCACACCGGGGAGAGGCCCTATGAGTGTGGGGAGTGCGGGAAGAGCTACACGTCCAAGCACCACCTGATTTGCCACCAGAGGAGCCACACGGGGGAGCGACCCTACCAGTGTGACCAGTGCAAGAAGAGGTTTGTGAGCAGCTCTGATCTCGTGGGGCACCAGGGCTCACACACGGACGAGAGGCCCTTCCAGTGCCCCGACTGTGGGAAGGACTTCAAAAGAGTCTCCCACCTCTACAGGCACCGGCGCATCCACACCGGGGAGAGGCCCTACGAGTGTGATCAGTGCAATAAGAGGTTCCTGACCAGCACCAACCTCCTCCATCACAAGCTCATCCACACCGAGGAGAGGCCGTTCCACTGCCGTGACTGCGGGCAGAGCTTCACATGCAACGCCCGCCTCAACAGGCACCGGCACATTCACACCGGGGAGAGACCCCACCAGTGTCCCCAGTGTGGGAAGGGATTCACAAACAGCTCCCATCTGACTGTCCACCTGAGGAGCCACACTGGGGAGAGGCCCTACAAGTGTCCCCAGTGTGGGAAGAGCTTCATAGACAGCTCCAGCCTGACTGTGCACCTGAGGAGCCACACCGGGGAGAGGCCCTACAAGTGTGATCAGTGCCAGAAGGGCTTTTACACCTCGTCTGATCTCCTCAGTCACCACCGCATCCACACGGACGAGAGGCCCTTCCGCTGTCCCGATTGTGGGGTGGGATTCAAACACAACTCCCACCTCATCGCCCACCGGCGCATCCACACCGGGGAGAGACCCTACCAGTGTCCCCAGTGTGGGAAGGGCTTCAGAGCGAGCTCCCACCTGACTGCCCACCTGAGGAGCATCCACACCGGTGAGAGGCCCTATGAGTGTCCCCAGTGTGGGAAGAGCTTCATCCAGAGCTCCAGGCTGACTGTCCACCTCAGAAGCCACACTGGGGAGAGGCCCTTCAAGTGTGATCAGTGCCAGAAGGGCTTTTACACCTCGTCTCATCTCCTAAACCACCAGCGCCTCCACACGGATGAGAAACCTTTCCGCTGTCCCGATTGTGGGGTGGGATTCAAGCACAGCTCCCACCTCACCGTCCACCGGCGCATCCACACCGGGGAGAGACCCTACCAGTGTCCCCAGTGTGGGAAGGGCTTCACCCACAGCTCCCACCTGACTGTCCACCTGAGGAGCCACACTGGGGAGAGGCCCCAGGAGTGAGATCAGTGCCCGAAGAGGTTTCAGAGCAGCTCCCATCTCCTCAGTCACCAGCGCATCCACACCGAGGTGAGGCCGTTCCGCTGCCGTGACTGCGGGAAGGGCTTCAGGCTCAGCTCTGCCCTCATCAGGCACCGGCGCATCCACAGCAGGGAGAGACCCCACGAGTGTGATCAGTGTGGGAAGGGCTTTTCTAAAACCTCCACTTTGACCGGACACCTACAGAGGCAGCACTGAGGGCAGCCCTGGGTGGGAAGAGCTCCGTGCGCTGCTCCAGCTCCATCTCACACGGGAGGATCCGTGCTGGATCATCCCCAGTGAGCCCAGCTGGGCAGAGCCCCCTTGATCCCTGTTGAGAAGACACCTGGCTGGGGGCTCCACATCCTCCTGGCTCCCCGTGGTCACCTGAGCTCATCCGCAGTCCAAGATCAGAAATCCATTATGGAGAGCACATTTGTCAACTTCTGACCCCAGAAAAAGTTTTTCTGTCATTTTTTCCGTAATTTTTTCCATGAGGGGGATGCTGGGTCCATGGAGTTGAAGGTGCCTGGGACAGATTTGGGGGCTCCTCAGGGCTTTGGGCACCCCAGGCCCAGCAGCTCCATCTGGGGCAGCAGATCAAGGACCCCCTGCCCTGGCAGTGTCCCCACGTCCTCCCGTCCTGGTTCCTGCTGTCCCCTGTCCAGGATCCTGCTCTCATCCGAGTCCAGATCCCATTCCTGGTTCAATACTTGATCCTGTCCCATATTCTCTATCAGGTTGCCATTCCCGTATTCCCTGTCCCTTTCCCATTTTCCGATTCCAGTTCCCAGTTCCCATTCCTCTATTCCCTGTCCCGTTCCCATTTTCTGATTCCTGATCCCAATCCCGGCCCCTCTCCTGTATTCCCAGTCCAGTATTCACGCTCCTGTCACAGATATATTTTATTAAAATATTTTTTCCTTAGGATCTTTTTCTCTTTAGAAGCTGAGAGACCTCAAGAACGAAATTTAAACACTAATTATCTGGTGCTGTGGAATGGTGCCATTTCATCTTTGATTGGTCTCATGTGGTTGTTTGTAATTAATGGCCAGTCAAAGCTCAGCTGTCTCAGACTCTCTGGTCACTCACAAGATTTTATTATCATTCCTTTCAAGCCTCCATATGAAATCCGTTTCTCTATTTTTTTTGAGTTCTAATATAGCATTTTCTTCTAATATAGTATATCAATAATAAAATAATAAATGAGCTTTCTGAAAATGATAACACGGAGTCAAAACTTTAATCTCTTCCCCCATCCTGGGAGCCCTGAGAACACAACAGGGTCCCTTTTCCTTCCTGGTCCCTGTCCCCATTCCTGGTCCCGATTCCCGGTCCCGGTCCCAGCCATGACGTCAGCGAGCAAACCCTGCGCTCCTCCCTCCCACCAATCCCAGCGCGCGATCGCTCTCAGATTTGCATAACCACGCCCTCGCTCCCCGCCTGCTTTTGGGTGCCGGCGCTGCCCGGGCCGGACTCGGAGCGGAGGAGGAGCGGGAGGAAGAGGAGGGGGAGAAGGAGAAGGAGAACGAGGAGGGACAAAGGAAGAGGAGGGGCAACGAAACAGAAACACCGGGGGGAAGAGGCGCCCCAACACCACGCGGTTCCCGCGCTCCGGCCGCAGCTGCCCCGGCCCCGCCGGCATCGCCGCCCGGAGCCCGCAGGTGAGCGGAGAGGGGGAGCTGGGCCCGACCCCATCGCGGGGGGCTCCGGGAGGGTTTTTGTGGGGGGCAGGGGAGGCAAATCCCATCGTGTCCTTGTCCCCGTGGGGGCAAATCCCATCGTGTCCTTGTCCTTGCTCCCCCCGAGCAGGAGCTGAGCATGGAGAGCAGCGAGGAGCCGGTGGCAGAGGCCGTTTGGAGCGGCTCCACGGCTCGGCAGGGAGAAGCCAACGGGGAGGAGAAGCCGCGGAGATCCCTGAGCAGGAGGGGCTGCAAAGGCAGAGCGCGGGGATCCGAGGGGGAAAGAGCCAGCCTGGGCCATGGAGGGGCTCAGAGATCCGAGCTGGGGCCCCGTGAGCAGCTCCAGGGAGGGGAGGAGAAGCCCCACAAGTGCTCCGAGTGTGGGAAGAGCTTCAAGCGCAGATCCTGCCTGATGCAGCATTGCAGAATCCACACGGGGGAGCGACCGTACCAGTGTGACCAGTGCCAGAAGAGCTTTAGGAGCCGCTCAGAACTCGTGGTGCACCAGCGCTCACACACGGACGAGAGGCCCTTCCAGTGCCCCGACTGCGGGAAGCGCTTCAAAAGCGTCTCCCACCTCAACACACACCGGCGCATCCACACCGGGGAGAGGCCCTACGAGTGTGGTCAGTGCGAGAAAAGGTTTGACAGGTCCTCCCATCTCCTCCGTCACCAGCTCATTCACACCGAGCTGAGGCCTTTCTACTGCCCTGACTGCGGAAAGGGCTTCAAGCAGAACAGCACCCTCATCTCCCACCAGCGTATCCACACCGGGGAGAGACCCTACAAGTGTGATCAGTGTGGGAGGAGCTTCAGGTGTAGGCCTGAACTGACTGTGCACCTGAGGAGCCACACCGGGGAGAGGCCCTACAAGTGTGATCAGTGCCAGAAGAGCTTTTACACCTCGTCTCATCTCCTCAAGCACCAGCGTATCCACACCGGGGAGAGGCCCTACGAGTGTGAGCAGTGCCAGAAGAGGTTCGTGAGCAGCTCTGAGCTCCGCCGTCACCAGCGCATCCACACGGACGAGAGGCCCTTCCGCTGTCCCGAATGTGGGGTGGGATTCAAAGAGAAGTCAACCCTCGTCACACACAGGAGGATCCACACCGGGGAGAGGCCCTACAAGTGTGATCAGTGCCAGAAGAGCTTTTACACCTCGTCTGATCTCCTTGTGCACCAGCGCATCCACACGGATGAGAAACCCTTCCGCTGTCCTGAATGCGGGGTGGGATTCAAGCACAAGTCAACTCTGGTCACACACAGGAGGATCCACACCGGGGAGAGACCCCACAAGTGTCCCCAGTGTGGGAAGGGCTTCACCACAAGCGGCGGCATGACCAAACACCTACAGAGCCAGCACTGAGGGCAGTCCTGGGTGGGAAGAGCTCCGTGAGCTGCTCCAGCTCCATCCCACACTGGATGGTCTGTGCTGGATGATCCCCAGTGAGCCCCGGTGGGAAGAGCCCAGGTGATCCCAGTTTGGAGGACACCTGGCTGGGGGCTCCACATCCACCTGGCTACTCGTAGCCTGGATATTCTTTTTTTTTCTCTTTGTTATTATTCTACATGTTTTTAAATCCAAGATTAATAATAAAGATATCTAACAAAGATGAGGATGTGGACATGGGAGGATATTCCAGGCGATGAGGGGGATGCTGGCCCGGGGGGGTTGAGGGTTCCTGGGACAGATTTGGGGTTTCCTCCTGGCTTTGGGAACCCAACGGTCCCGATTCCCTGTCCCCATTGTCGGTCCTTATCGCCAGTCTGGGTCCCCATTCCCGGTCTCCATTCCCTGTCCCATTCCCGCTCCCTGTCCCCAATACTGGTCCCCATTTCGTGTTCCCGTTCCTGGTTCGCATTCCCGGTCCCCATTCCCTGTCCCCAATTCCGCTCCCTGTCCGCACTTCCGGTTCCATTCCCATTCCCGGTCTCCGGTCCCTGTCCCCATTCTCGGTCCCCATTCCCGGTTCCTGTTCCTATTCTCTGTCCCCATTCCCGGTCCCCATTCCCGGTCCCCATTCCCGTTCCGCTCTCCCCGGACGCTCCAGCACCCCCCCCAACATGGCGTCACCGAGCAAATCCCGCGCTCCTCCCTTCGACCAATCGCAGAGCGCGCTCGTCCTCAGATTTGCATAACCACGCCCTCTCCCCCGCCGGTTTTTGGGTGCCGGCGCTGCCCGGGCCGGACTCGGAGCGGAGGAGGAGCGGGAGGAAGAGGAGGGGGAGAAGGAGGAGGAGGAAGAGGAGGGACAAAGGAAGAGGAGGGACAAAGGAAGAGGAGGGACAAAGAAAAAGAAAGAGCGGGAGGAAGAGGCGCCCCAACACCACGCGGTTCCCCCGCTCCGGCCGCAGCTGCCCCGGCCCCGCCGGCATCGCCGCCCGGAGCCCGCAGGTGAGCGGAGAGGGGGAGCTGGGCCCGACCCCATCGCGGGGGGCTCCGGGAGGGTTTTTGTGGGGGGCAGGGGAGGCAAATCCCATCGTGTCCTTGTCCCCACGGGGGTAAATCCCATCGTGTCCTTGTCCCCATTGGGGCAAATCCCATCGTGTCCTTGTCCCCGTGGGGGCAAATCCCATCGTGTCCTTGTCCTTGCTCCCCCCGAGCAGGAGCTGAGCATGGAGAGCAGCGAGGAGCCGGTGGCAGAGGCCGTTTGGAGCGGCTCCACGGCTCGGCAGGGAGAAGCCAACGGGGAGGAGACGCCGCGGAGATCCCTGAGCAGGAGGGGCTGCAAAGGCAGAGCGCGGGGATCCGAGGGGGAAAGAGCCAGCCTGGGCCATGGAGGGGCTCAGAGATCCGAGCTGGGGCCCCGTGAGCAGCTCCAGGGAGGGGAGGAGAAGCCCCACAAGTGCTCCGAGTGTGGGAAGAGCTTCAGGTGGAGATCCAACCTGATGCAGCATTGCAGAATCCACACGGGGGAGCGACCCTACGAGTGTGACCAGTGCCAGAAGAGCTTTTTGAGCAGCTCTGATCTTGTGGTGCACCAGCGCTCACACACGGACGAGAGGCCCTTCCAGTGCCCCGACTGCGGGAAGCGCTTCAACCGCGTCTCCACCCTGAACAGGCACCGGATGATCCACACCGGGGAGAGGCCCTACGAGTGTGATCAGTGTGGGAAGGGCTTCAAGCACAACAGCAACCTCATCACCCACCAGCGTATCCACACCGGGGAGAGACCCTACAAGTGTGATCAGTGTGGGAAGAGCTTCAGGTGTAGGCCTGAACTGACTGTGCACCTGAGGAGCCACACGGGGGAGCAGCCCTACCAGTGTGACCAATGCCAGAAGAGCTTTATGAGTAGCCGTGATCTCCTGGTGCACCAGCGCTCACACACGGACGAGAGGCCCTTCCAGTGCCCCGACTGCGGGATGGGCTTCAAAACCGTCTCCCACCTCCACAGGCACCGGCGCATCCACACCGGGGAGAGGCCCTACGAGTGTGATCACTGTGGGAAGGGCTTCAAGCACAGCAGCACCCTTATCATCCATCAGCGTATCCACACCGGGGAGAGACCCTACGAGTGTGATCAGTGTGGGAAGGGCTTCAGAGACAGCTCCAGCCTGACTGTCCACCTGAGGAGCCACACCGGGGAGAGGTCCTACAAGTGTGATCAGTGCCAGAAGGGCTTTTACACCTCGTCTGATCTCCTCAAGCACCAGCGCATCCACACGGATGAGAGGCCCTTCAGCTGTCCCGAATGTGGGGTGGGATTCAAAGAGAAGTCAACCCTCGTCAAACACAGGAGGATCCACACCGGGGAGAGACCCTACAAGTGTGATCAGTGCCAGAAGGTCTGTTCCACCTCGTCTGAAGTCCTCATGCACCAGCGCATCCACACGGATGAGAAACCCTTCCGCTGTCCCGAATGTAGATTGGGATTCAAGCGCAAGTCAGGTCTGGTCAAACACAGGAGGATCCACACCGGGGAGAGACCCCACAAGTGTCCCCAGTGTGGGAAGGGCTTCACCTCCAGCTCCCACCTGACTGTCCACCTGAGAACGCACACCG
Source organism: Zonotrichia albicollis (assembly GCF_047830755.1). Classification (NCBI taxonomy): domain Eukaryota; kingdom Metazoa; phylum Chordata; class Aves; order Passeriformes; family Passerellidae; genus Zonotrichia; species Zonotrichia albicollis. Next base: position 1,409,897 of record NC_133850.1, read on the forward strand.
GGGAGAGACCCTACGAGTGTGATCAGTGTGGGAAGCGCTTCAGACACAGCTCCGGCCTGACTATCCACCTGAGAATGCACACTGGGGAGAAGCCCTACGAGTGTGATCAGTGTGGGAAGCGCTTGAGACACAGCTCCGGCCTGACTGTCCACCTGAGGGGCCACACTGGGGAGAAGCCCTACGAGTGTGATCAGTGCCAGAAGAGTTTTGTGAGCAGCAGCGAACTCCGCAAGCACCAGCTCACCCACACTGGGGAGAAGCCCTACAAGTGTCCCCACTGCGAGAAGAGCTTCTCCAGGAACTTCGCCTTGGCCAAGCACCAACGCACCCAGCATTAGAGTCCACCCTCGGTGGGAAGAACTTTGTGATCTGGTCCAGCTCCAATGGTCTCAGAGCTCTGGGTGATCCCAGGTGGGCAGAGCACAGGTGATCCCTGTTTGGAGCACACCTGGCTGGGGGCTCCACATCCTTCTGGCTCCCCGTGGCCTGGATTTTCTCTTCATTTCTCTTTGTGCTTTTTAAATCTGAGTTTAGAAATAAAAGATATTAAACGAAGACGAGGTTTGGGACATGGGGGCATCTTCCAGGGGATGAGGGGGATGCTGGGCCAGAGGGAGTTGAGGGTTCCTGGGATGGATTTGGGGTTTCCTCAGGACTTTGGGCACCCCATGGTTCCCATTCCCAATCCCTCTCCCAACTCTCGGTCCCCATTCCCGGTTTCCATTCCCGGTCCCCTTTCCCATTCCCTGTCCCCATCCCCGCTCCCTGTCTGCATTCCCGGTTCCATTCCCATTCCCTGTCCCCATTCCCACTCCCTGTCTGCATTCCCTGTCCCCATTTCCCATTCCCTTTCCCCATTCCTTGTCCCCATTCCCGCTCCGTGTCTGCATTCCTTGTCCCCATTTCCCATTCCCTGTCCCCATTTCCCATTCCTTGTCCCCATTCCCGCTCCGTGTCTGCATTCCCTGTCCCCATTTCCCATTCCCTGTCCCCATTCCCGCTCCGTGTCTGCATTCCCTGTCCTCATTTCCCATTCCCTGTCCCCATTTCCCATTCCCTGTCCCCATTCCCGCTCCGTGTCTGCATTCCCTGTCCCCATTTCCCACTCCCTGTCTGCATTCCCTGTCCCCATTTCCCATTCCCTGTCCCCTTTCCCATTCCCTGTCCCCATTCCTTGTCCCCATTCCCATTCTCGCTCCCCTCTCACTGAACGCTCCGCCCCCCCCAAACCCGGCCACGACGTCACCGAGCAAACCCCGCGCTCCTCCCGCCCACCAATCGCAGCGCGCGATCGCTCCTGGATTTGCATAACCACGCCCATTCAGGCCGGCCCCGCCCGGCGCTCTTCGCTCCCAGTTCCCTCCCAGCGCTCCCAGTATCGCTCCCAGCGCTCCCAGTATCGCTCCCAGTTCCCTCCCAGCGCGCCCAGTATCGGCCCCAGCGCTCCCAGTTCGCTCCCATCCCTCCCAGTATCGCCCCCAGCGCTCCCAGTATCGCTCCCAGCGCTCCCAGTTTCGGTCCCAGCGCTCCCAGTTCTCTCCCAGCGCTCCCATCGCTCCCAGTTCGCTCCCATTATCGCTCCCAGCGCTCCCAGTATCGCCCCCAGCGCTCCCAGTTCATTCCCAGCGCTCCCAGTTCCCTCCCAACGCTCCCAGTTCGATTCCAGCGCTCCCAGCATCGCCCCCAGCGCTCCCAGTTCCCTCCCAGCGCTCGCCGTTCATTCCCAGCGCTCCCAGTTCCCTCCCAGCGCTCCCAGTATCGCCCCCAGCGCTCCCAGTATCGCTCCCAGGGCAGAGAGGAGGGAGAGAAGGAGGAGCGGGAGGAAGAGGAGGGACAGAGGAGGAAGGAAAGGAGGAGCGAGGGCGAGAGGAGGAGGAAGAGGAGGTGGAGGAGGGACACGGGGGACCAGGAGGAGGAGGAGGAGGGACACGGGGGACCAGGAGGAGGAGGAGGAGGAGGAGGAGGGACACGGGGGACCAGGAGGAGGAAGAGGAGGGACAGAGGAAGAGGAGGAGCGGGAGGAAGAGCGGCCGCATCAGCCCCGGAGCGCGCAGGTGAGCGCGGATGGGGGAGCTCGGTCTTACTGGGAGCGCTGGGAATGAACTGGGAGCGATACTGGGAGCGCTGGGAGGGAACTGGGAGCGCTGGGAATGAACTGGGAGCGCTGGGAGGGAACTGGGAGCGCTGATTTATTATTTTGTATTAGTTATTATTATTTTATGGGGCTGATTTATTATTTTATGATGTATATTACATTAAAATTTATTATTTTATGATAGATATTATATAAAAAGAAAGTTATATACTAAAACTCTCTATATTATAATATATATTATCTAAAATATATTTTTATGATAGATATATTAAAATAAAAAATATTAATAGTATATATATATTAATTAGAATTATAGTTGTTATTTTATGATATATATTAAAAGATAATTATTTATTAAAACTATAGATATTAATATAGATCTTAATTAAAATTATATTTATTATTTTATATATATTATAATAAGAGAAAATTATATATAAAAACAATATGTCTTACTTTAAAATATATTCTTTATTTTATGATATATATTATATTAAAAGAAAATAATATAATTAAATTATATATATTAATATATTAATTAAAATGTGTTTATTATCTTTTTATATTGTTTTATATTTAAGGAGAATTATATATTAAAACTATACATATTAATATATTAATTTAAATTATATTTTTAAGATATATATTGTATTTAAAGAAAATAATTTAATAGAACTGTATGTATTAATATAGCTAATATTTAAAATTGTATATTTAAAGATATATATTATTTTAAAAGTAAATTATACATTAAAACCATACTAAAAATAGAAGGAAAGATTTCTTTAGAAGGCTCAAAAGGAAAAAATCCTGAAAGGAACGATAACAAAAGCTGCTGACCCTGAGAGAATCCGAGCCTGCTCCCCGTGATTGGCCATGAATTAGAAACAAATTAATTAAAAACAAATTAAAAACAACCAGTGCGGCCCAATCCCGGCCGCGCCTCTTGCATTCCGCAGCCGCAGATAATTCTTGTTTATCTTTTCCTCAGAGGCTCCTGAGCTGCTCAGGAGAGGGGAAAAAACCCTAAAAAAAGAGATTTTTCAGGAAATCTCGAGGAAGGCAAGGACCCTTTTAACCCTCTGTGTGCTGGGGCAGCTGCCAGCTCGGCCTGCGGGGGGCAAATGGGGGCGTGGGGGCAAATCCTGTCCTGGGATGGGGGCAAATCCCAAATGCCATCCTGAATTGTGGGGCAAATCCCTTCCTGAACTTGTGGGGTAAATCCCATCCTTAATTGTGGGGCAAATCCCAAATCCCTTCCTGAATTGTGGGGCAAATCCCATCCTGTCCTTGTCCTTGTGGGGCAAATCCCATCCTGAATTGTGGGGCAAATCCCAAATCCCACCCTTAATTGTGGGGTAAATCCCATGCTGGATGTGGGGCAAATCCCTTCCTGAACCTGTGGGGCAAATCCCATCCTGAATTGTGGGGCAAATCCCATCGTGTCCTTGTCCCCACGGGGGCAAATCCCATCCTGTCCTTGTGGGGCAAATCCCAAATGCCGTCCTGAATTGTGGGGCAAATCCCATCCTGAACCTGTGGGGGAAATCCCATCCTCAGTTGTGGGGCAAATCCCAAATCCCATCCTGAACTTGTGGGGCAAATCCCGTCCTTAATTGTGGGGCAAATCCCATCCTGAACTTGTCCCTGTGGGGCAAATCCCAAATTCCATCCTGTCCTTGTGGGGCAAATCCCATCCTGAATTGTGGGGCAAATCCCAAATCCCATCGTGTCCATGTCCCTGTGGGGGCAAATCCCATCATGTCCTTGTCCCCATAGGGGCAAATCCCATCGTGTCCTTGTCCTCGTGGGGGCAAATCCCATCGTGTCCTTGTCCCCATAGGGGCAAATCCCATCGTGTCCTTGTGGGGCAAATCCCAAATGCCGTCCTGAATTGTGGGGCAAATCCCTTCCTGAACCTGTGGGGCAAATCCCATCCTCAGTTGTGGGGCAAATCCCAAATCCCTTCCTGAATTGTGGGGCAAATCCCATCGTGTCCTTGTCCCCACGGGGGCAAATCCCATTGTGTCCTTGTGGGGCAAATCCCAAATGCCGTCCTGAACCTGTGGGGCAAATCCCATCCTCAGCTGTGGGGCAAATCCCAAATCCCATCCTGAATTGTGGGGCAAATCCCGTCCTGTCCTTGTCCTTGTGGGGCAAATCCCATCCTGAACTTGTGAGGCAAATCCCATCCTTAATTGTGGGGCAAATCCCGTCCTGAACTTGTCCTTGTGGGGCAAATCCCAAATTCCATCCTGTCCTTGTGGGGCAAATCCCATCCTGAATTTTGGGGCAAATCCCAAATCCCATCCTGTCCTTGTGGGGCAAGTCCCAAATGCCATCCTGAATTGTGGGGCAAATCCCAAATCCCATCGTGTCCTTGTCCCCATGGGGGCAAATCCCACCGTGTCCTTGTCCCCACGGGGGCAAATCCCATCGTGTCCTTGTCCCCACGGGGGCAAATCCCATCGTGTCCTTGTCCTTGTGGGGCAAATCCCAAATTCCATCCTGTCCTTGTGGGGCAAATTCCATCCTGAACTTCTGGGGCAAATCCCGTCCTTAATTGTGGGGCAAATCCTGTCCTGAACTTGTCCCTGTGGGTCAAATCCTAAATTCCATCCTGTCCTTGTGGGGCAAATCCCATCCTGAATTGTGGGGCAAATCCCAAATCCCATCGTGTCCTTGTCCCCATAGGGGCAAATCCCATCGTGTCCTTGTCCCCGTGGGGGCAAATCCCATCGTGTCCTTGTCCCCACGGGGCAAATCCCATCGTGTCCTTGTCCACACGGGGGCAAATCCCATCGTGTCCTTGTCCCCGTGGGGGCAAATCCCATCGTGTCCTTGTCCCCATGGGGCAAATCCCATCGTGTCCTTGTCCTTGCTCCCCCCGAGCAGGAGCTGAGCATGGAGAGCAGCGAGGAGCCGGTGGCAGAGGCCGAGCTGGAGGTCCATGAGCAGCTCCAGGGTGGGGAGGAGAAGCCCCACAGGTGCTCGGAGTGTGGGAAGAGCTTCAAGTGGAGATCATCCCTGATCCGCCACCACAGGATCCACACGGGAGAACGTCCCTACATGTGTGGGGTGTGCGGGAAGAGCTTCAACACCAGGTCCTACCTGATCGTCCACCAGAAGATCCACAACGGCGAGAGGTCCTACGAGTGCGGGCTGTGCGGGAAGAGCTTCAGCACCAGCTCCCACCTGATCGTCCACCAGAGGAACCACACCGGGGAACGACCCTACGAGTGCGACGTGTGCAAGAAGAGGTTCCAGAGCAGCTCCACGCTCCGTGGTCACCAGAGGATCCACAGCGAGGAGCGGCCGTTCCGCTGTCCCGACTGTGGGAAGGGATTCAGGGAGAACTCCACGCTCACCACCCACCGGAGGATCCACACCGGGGAACGTCCCTACGTGTGCGGGCAGTGCGGGAAGAGCTTCAGCACCAGCTCCTACCTGGTGGTCCACCAGAGGAACCACACCGGGGAGAGGCCCTACGAGTGCGGGGTGTGCGGGAAGAGCTTCAGCAGGAGCTCGCAGCTGATTGTCCACCACAGGAGCCACACTGGAGAACGTCCCTACGAGTGTCCTCAGTGCGGGAAGGGCTTCACCAACAGCTCCAACCTGATTGTCCACCAGAGGAGCCACGCTGGGGAGAAGCCCTACGAGTGCGAGCAGTGCAGTCGGAGGTTCAAGAGCGTCGGGGAGCTCGTGGTGCACCAGCGCTCACACGCGGAGGAGAAGCCGTTCCACCTTCTGGAGTGTGGGCAGACCTTCAGTGACAACTCCAAGCTGGTGAAAGCCCGGTTCATCCACAGTGAGGAGCGTGAGGAGAACTTCAGTGGGAGCTCCAGGCTGATTGTCCACCAGAAGGACCATGCTGAGGAGAACTTCAGTGAGAGCTCCAGCCTGGTCATCCACCAGAGGGACCATGCTGAGGAGTGCGAGGAGAACTTCAGTGAGAGCTCCAGCCTGGTCATCCACCAGGAGGACCATGCTGAGAAGAACTTCTGTGAGAGCTCCAGACTGATCATCCACCAGAAGGACCACACTGAGGAGAGGTGTGAGAACTTCAGTGGGAACTCCAGCCTGATCGTCCACCAGAAGGACCATGCTGAGGAGAAACCCTATGAGTGTCACAACTTCAGCAAGAGCTCCAGCCTGGTCATCAACCAGAGGAACCACACTGAGGAGTGTGAGGAGAACTTCAGTGAGAGCTCCAGGCTGATCATCCACCAGAGGGACCATGCTGAGGAGAACTTCAGTGGGAGCTCCAGGCTGGTCATCCACCAGAAGGACCACGCTGAGGAGAACCTCAATGAGAGCTCCAGCCTGATCATCCACCAGAGGGACCATGCTGAGGAGTGTGAGGAGAACTTCAGTGGGAGCTCCAGGCTGATTGTCCACCAGAGGGACCATGTTGAGGAGAGACCCTACGAGTGTGAGGAGAACTTCAGTGAGAGCTCCAGCCTGATCATCCACCAGAGGGACCATGCTGAGGAGTGTGAGGAGAACTTCAGTGGGAGCTCCAGGCTGGTCATCCACCAGAAGGACCACACTGAGGAGAGGTGTGAGAACTTCAGTGGGAACTCCAGCCTGATCGTCCACCAGAAGGACCAAGCTGAGGAGAAACCCTATGAGTGTCACAACTTCAGCAAGAGCTCCAGGCTGGTGATCCACCAGAAGGACCATGTTGAGGAGAAACCCTACGAGTGTGAGCAGTGCAGTCGGAGGTTCAAGAGCGTCGGGGAGCTCGTGGTGCACCAGCGCTCACACGCGGAGGAGAAGCCGTTCCACCTTCTGGAGTGTGGGCAGATCTTCAGTGACAACTCCAAGGTGGTGAAAGCCCGGTTCATCCACAGTGAGGAGCGTGAGGAGAACTTCAGTGGGAGCTCCAGGCTGGTCATCCACCAGAAGGACCATGCTGAGGAGAGGTGTGAGGACTTCAGTGGGAGCTCCAGGCTGATCATCCACCAGAAGGACCACGCCGAGGAGAACTTCAGTGGGAGCTCCAGCCTGGTCATCCACCAGAGGGACCATGCTGAGGAGAAACCCTACGAGTGTGAGAACTTCAATGAGAGCTCCAGCCTGATCATCCACCAGAAGGACCACACTGAGGAGAATTTCAATGAGAGCTCCAGGCTGATTGTCCACCAGAGGTCTGAGGAGAGACCCTACGAGTGTGAGGAGAACTTCAGTGAGAGCTCCAGCCTGGTCATCCACCAGAAGGACCATGCTGAGGAGTGTGAGGAGAACTTCAGCGAGAGCTCCAACCTGGTCATCCACCAGAAGGACCATGCTGAGGAGTGTGAGGAGAACTTCAGTGGGAGCTCCAGCCTGGTCATCCACCAGAAGGACCACGCTGAGGAGAACCTCAATGAGAGCTCCAGGCTGGTTATCCACCAGAAGGACCACGCTGAGGAGAACTTCAGTGAGAGCTCCAGCCTGGTCATCCACCAGAAGGACCACGCTGAGGAGTGTGAGGAGAACTTCAGTAGGAGCTCCAGGCTGATCATCCACCAGAGGGACCACGCTGAGGAGAAACCCTATGAGTGTGAGAACTTCAATGAGAGCTCCAGGCTGGTTATCCACCAGAAGGACCACGCTGAGGAGAACCTTAATGAGAGCTCCAGGCTGATTGTCCACCAGAAGGACCGTGTTGAGGAGAAACCCTATGAGTGTAAGAACTTCAATGAGAGCTCCAGCCTGATCGTCCACCAGAGGGACCATGCTGAGGAGAAACCCTACAAGTGTGAGAACTTCAATGAGAGCTCCAGCCTGATTGTCCACCAGAGGTCTGAGGAGAGACCCTACGAGTGTGAGGAGAACTTCAGTGGGAGCTCCAGCCTGGTCATCCACCAGAGGGACCACGTTGAGGAGAACTTCAGTGAGGGCTCCAGCCTGGTCATCCACCAGAGGGACCACGCTGAGGAGAACTTCAGTGGGAGCTCCAGGCTGATCATCCACCAGAGGGACCACACTGAGGAGTGTGAGGAGAACTTCAGCAAGAGCTCCAGCCTGATCATCCACCAGAAGGACCGTGTTGAGGAGAAACCCTATGAGTGTAAGAACTTCAATGAGAGCTCCAGCCTGGTCATCCACCAGAAGGACCATGCTGAGGAGTGTGAGGAGAACTTCAGTGAGAGCTCCAACCTGGTCATCCACCAGAGGGACCACCTTGAGGAGAGGCCCTACGAGTGTGCCCAGTGCCACCAGAGGTTCTACACCACCACCACGCTCCTCAAGCACCAGCGCAGCCACGCCGAGGAGCGGCCGTTTTGCTGCCCCGACTGCGGGAGGAGCTTCAAGAGCAGCTCAGCCCTGGTGGTCCACCAGCGCATCCACACCGGGGAGAGGCCCTACGAGTGTGACCAGTGCTGGAAGAGCTTCCACACCGCGTCCGACCTCCTGCTCCACCAGCGCGTCCACACGGACGAGAGACCCTTCCGCTGTCCTGACTGTGGGGTGGGATTCAAGCACAACTCCACGCTGGTCAAGCACAGGAGGACCCACACCGGAGAACGTCCCTACGTGTGCTGGCAGTGCGGGAAGAGCTTCAGCGCCAGCTTCAGCCTGATTGTCCACCACAGGACCCACACTGGAGAACGGCCCTACGAGTGTGGGCAGTGTGGGAAGAGCTTCTCGCAGAGCTCGGGGCTGGTGGCCCACCAGAGGTGTCACACCGGGGAACGGCCCTATGTGTGTCCCCAGTGCAGGAGGAGCTTCTCGCAGAGCTGTAACTTGGTCAAACATCGGTGCAGGGCGCGGGAGGAGCTCCAGGAGCTGCTGCAGGTCCGTGGTCCGCAGGAGAACCCAACGTGGATGGTCCCCGGTGGGCAGAACGCAGGTTTGGAGGACACCTGGGTGAAGGTTCCTCATCCACCTCAATTTGTCAACTTCTGATCCAGAAAAATCTCATTTTTCCATCTTTTGGTGGTGTTCAGCAACACCAGATAGCCTTGGAGGTCTTCTCCACCATGGGAGGATCTGCTCTGGATGGTCTCCAGTGAGCCCAGGTGGGAGGAACCCTCTTGGCTGAAGGTTCTACATCCTCCTGGATTTGTCAACTTCTGACCCAAAAAAATCTCATTTTTTTCCATCTTTTGGTGGTCTTCAGCAACACTTGAATGTCTTCTCCACCATCAATCCATCTCCCATGATGGATTGGTCCCCAGTGAGCCCAGGTGGGAGGAACCCTCTTGATCCAGGTTTGGAGGACACCTGGCTGAAGGTTCTACATCCTCCTGGATTTGTCAACTTCTGACCCAAAAAAATCTCATTTTTTTCCATCTTTTAGTGGTTTTAAGCAACACTAGATAGGTTTGGAGGTCTTCTCCACCATGGGAGGATCTGCTCTGGATGGTCCCCAGTGAACCCTCTTGATCCAGGTTGAGAAGACACCTGGCTGGGGGCTTCTCATCCTCCTGGATTTGTCACCTTCTGACCCAAAAAAAATTCTCATTTTTTCCATCTTTTGGTGGTCTTCAGCAACACTTGAATGTCTTCTCCACCATCAATCCATCTCCCATGATGGATGGATCCCCAGTGAGCCCAGGTGGGAGGAACCCAGGAGATCCAGGTTTGGAGGACACCTGGGTGAAGGTTCCTCATCCACCTCAATTTGTCAACTTCTGACCCAGAAAAATCTCATTTTTTCCATCTTTTGGTGGTTTTAAGCAACACTAGATAGGTTTGGATGTCTTCTCCACCATGGGAGGATCTGCTCTGGATGGTCCCCAGTGAGCCCAGGTGGGAGGAACCCTCTTGGCTGAAGGTTCTACATCCTCCTGGATTTGTCACCTTCTGACCAAAAAAAATCTCATTTTTTCCATCTTTTGGTGGTTTTAAGCAACACCAGATAGGTTTGGATGTCTTCTCCACCATGGGAGGACCTGCTCCGGATGGTCCCCGGTGGGCAGAACACAGGTTTGGAGGACACCTGGGTGAAGGTTCCTCATCCACCTCAATTTGTCAACTTCTGACCCAGAAAAATCTCATTTTTTTCCATCTTTTAGTGGTTTTAAGCAACACCAGATAGGTTTGGATGTCTTCTCCACCATGGGAGGACCTGCTCTGGATGGTCCCCAGTGGGCAGAACGCAGGTTTGGAGGACACCTGGGTGAAGGTTCCTCATCCTCCTGGATTTGTCAACTTCTGACCCAAAAAAATCTCATTTTTTCCATCTTTTAGTGGTTTTAAGCAACACTAGATAGGTTTGGATGTCTTCTCCACCATGGGAGGATCAGCTCTGGATGGTCCCCGGTGGGCAGAACCCAGGAGATCCAGGTTTGGAGCACACCTGGCTGAAGGTTCCTCCTCCTCCTCCTCCTCCTGGCTCCCCTGAATTTTCTTTTTATTTCTCTTTGTCCTTTCTAAATCTGAGGTTAAAAATAAAGATATTGAATGAAGACAAGGTTTGGGACATGGGGGGATGTTCCAGGGGGTGTTGGGTGCCTTGGAATGGGATCCCCCAAAATTCCTGGGACCCCCCAAATCCAGGGATCACACTGGATTGGGACCCCCCAAAATCCCCCAAATTCCTGGGACCCCCCCCAAAATCTCTGGGAGCCCCAAATTTTGGGATCTCTTTGCACTGGGACCCCCAAAATCCCCCAAATCCCTGGGAACCCCAAATTTTGGAATCTTCTTGAACTGGGACCCCCAAAATCCCCCAAATCCGGGGATCCCCCTGGACTGGGACCCCCCAAAATCCCTGGGACCCCCCAAACCAAGGGATCACACTGGATTATGACCCCCAAAATCCCTGGGACCGCCCTGGATTTGACCCCCAAAATCTTGGGATTCATCTGGACTGAGAGCCCCCCAAATTCTGGGATCCCTCTGGATTGGGACCCCCAAAATTATGGGATTGCCGTGGATGGAGACCCCCAAATCCCTGGGAACCCCCCCAAAATCTCTAGGAACCCCAAATTTCGGGATTTCCCTTTAACTGGGAGCCCCAAAATCCCCCAAATCCCTGGGAACCCCAAATTTTGGAATCTTCTTGAACTGGGACCCCCAAAATCCCCCAAATCCGGGGATCCCCCTGGATTGGGACCCCCCAAAATCCCCCAAATTCCTGGGACCCCCCCCAAAATCCCTGGGACCCCCCAAATCCAGGGATCACCCTGGATTGGGACCCCCAAAATCCCCCAAATCCCTGGGACCCCCCCCCAAAATCCTTGGGAACCCCAAATTTCGGGATCTCCCTGCACTGGGACCCCCCAAAATCCCCCAAATTCCTGGGAACCCCAAATTTTGGAATCTTCTTGAACTGGGACCCCCAAAATCCCTGGGACCTCCCCAAAATCTCCCAAATCCGGGGATCCCCCTGGACTGGGACCCCCAAAATTCTGGGATCCCCCTGGATTGGGACCCCCCAAAATCCCCCAAATCCCTGGGACTCCCCCCAAAATCCCTGGGACCCCCCAAATCCAGGGATCACCCTGGATTGGGACCCCCAAAATCCCTGGGACCGCCCTGGATTTGACCCCCAAAATCTTGGGATTCATCTGGACTGAGAGCCCCCCAAATTCTGGGATCCCTCTGGATTGGGACCCCCAAAATGATGGGATTGCCCTGGATGGAGACCCCCAAATCCCTGGGACCCCCCCCCCAAAATCTCTGGGAACCCCAAATTTCGGGATTTCCCTTTAACTGGGAGCCCCAAAATCCCCCAAATTCCCGGGAACCCCAAATTTTGGAATCTTCTTGAACTGGGACCCCCCAAAATCCCTGGGACCCCCCCCAAAATCCCCCAAATCCGGGGATCCCCCTGGACTGGGATCCCCCAGATTCCCCAAATCCCTGGGACCGCCCCAGATTTCGGGATCCCCCTTGAATGGGAACCCCAAAATCCCCCAAAACCCCTGGGACCCCCCAAAATCCGGGGATCCCCTCCCCCTTTACCGCCCCTCCCCCACCGGAGCCCGGCTTCTCTCCCGCCCCTCCCCCCCGCCGCAGTGCCGCGCGCTCTGCGCATGCGCGGCGTTCAAGCCCTGCCTCTCCCCTTTTCAGTTCCCGCCTCCTCATTGGCAGCGGAGGGAGGACGCCGCGCTGATTGGCTGGCTGGATGAGTGACTGACGGCTCAGTCAGGTGGGGGACGGGGGGGGGGGAAATCGGCTGAGCTCGCCTCCCATTGGCTGCCGCACAGCGTGTGGGCGTAGCCTGCCCTTCCACCCTCCTTTTTTTTACTGTGGGGGGGCAGCGCGCCGCGTTCCCATTGGCTGCTCCTTCTGTGGGCGGAGCCCCAGGAGCCGCGCGCGCGTCCCTCGTCTCGCCTCTCATTGGCCGCGCCGGCGCCGGCTCGCCGCGCCATTGGCTGAGCGCGCGCGGTGGGCGGGGTGGCTGCGTGGGGCGGGACGCGCAGGCGCGGGCCCGGCGCTCCCTGAGGCGGCGGCGGCGGCTCCGGCGGCTCCTTTGTTCCCCCTGCCGGCACCGGGCTCGGGATCGCGTTGGGATCGGGCCGGGATGAGCCTCGGGAAGGGCTCCGGGAAAGGCTCCGGCTCCGGTAAGGCCGGCTGAGGGGGGGTGAGGGGTGGATACGGCGGCCCGCGAGGGTCACGGGCCCTTTGTTCGGCACCGGCGGCGCCCTCAGCGCGGGGCCTTGGGGTTCTTCTTCCCCTCACAAGAGCGGGACCCCCTCGGCCCCCTCAGGATCGATCCCCTCATAGGATCCCCCCTCAGCCCCCTCAGAATTGATGCCCTCTCATAGGTTCCCCCCTTAACCCCGTCTAGATCGATCCCCCCTCATAGGATACTCCCTCATAGGAACCTTCCTCAGCCCCTAAAGATCGATTCCCCCTCAGAGGATCCCCTCAAAGATTCCATTCAGAGGATCCCCCCCTCAACCCCTCAGGACTGATTTCCCCTCAGAGGATTTGCTCATAGGATCCTCCCTCAGAAGATGCCCTCAAAGGTTCCCCTCATAGGATCCCCCCTCAGGATGGATGCCCTCATAGAATCTCCCCTCATGGAATTCCCTCAGAGGATCCCCCCTCAGCCACCTTAGGATTGATCTCCCCTCAAAGATTTCCCTCAGAGGATCCCCCCCTCAAAGATTCCCTTCATAGGATCCCCCCTCAGAGGATCCCCTCAAAAGTTCTCCTCATAAAATCCCCCCTCAATCCCCTCAGGACTGATCTCCCCTCAGCCTTCCCTGGGTTGATTACCCCTCAGTGGATCCACCCTCATGGAATCACCTTAAATTCCCCCCTCAACCTCTCAGGATTGATCCCCCCTCAGAGAATCCCCTCAGGATAGGTCCCCTCATGGGATCCTCCCTTATAGGATTCCCTGAGAGGATTCCCCATCAATTCCCCCTCATGGGATCCCCTCATGGGATTCCCTCATAGGATCCCCCTTCATCAGAACCTCCCTCAGCCCCCTCAGGATTGATCTCCCCACAAAGATTCCCCTCATAGGATCCTCCCTTAGGATTGATCCTCCCTCATAAGATTCCCCCAAAGGTTCCCCTCCTAGGATTCCCCCTCAGCCCCCTCAGGATTGATCCCCCCTCAGAGGATTCTCCCTCAACCCCTCAGGATTGATCCCCCCTCAGAGGATTCTCCCTCAACCCCTCAGGATCCATCCTCCCTCAGAGGATCCCCTCAAAGGTTCCCCTCAGAAAATCCCCCCTCAGCCTCCTCAGGATGGATCCCCCCTCAGAGGATCCTCCATCTTGGAGTCCCCCCTCATGGAATCCCCTCAGAGGATTCTCCCTCAACCCCTCAGGATTAATCCCCCCTCAGAAGATCCCTTCAAAAGTTCCTCTCAGAAAATCCCCCCTCAGCCCCCTCAGGATCAGTCCCACCTTAGAGGATCCTCCATCTTGGGATCCCCCTTCATGGAATCCCCTCATGGAATCCCCCCTCAGAGGATTCTCCCTCAACCCTCCAGGATCCCCCCTCATCAGAACCTCCCTCAGGCCCCTCAGGATCAATCCCACCTTAGAGGATCCTCCATCTTGGGATCCCCCCTCATGGAATCCCCTCAGAGGATTCTCCCTCAACCCCTCAGGGTCGATCTTCCCTCAGAGGATCCCTTCAAAAGTTCCTCTCAGAAAATCCCCCCTCAGCCCCCTCAGGATCAATCCCCACTCATGGAGTCCCCTCATAGACTCTCCCCTCAACCCCTCAGGATCAATCTCCCCTCAGAGGATCCCTTCAAAGGTTCCTCTCAGAAAATCCCCCCTCAACCCCCTCAGGATCAATCCCCACTCGGAGGATCCTCCATCTTGGGGTCCCCCCTCATGGAATCCCCTCAGAGGATTCTCCCTCAACACCTAAGGATTAATCCTCCCTCAGAGGATCCTCCATCATGGGATCCCCTCAGAAAATCCCCCCTCAGCCCCTCAGGATAGATCCCCCCTCAGAGGATCCTCCATCTTGGGGTCCCCTCATAGAATCTCCCCTCAACCCCTCAGATCAATCCCCCCTCAGAGGATCCTCCATCTTGGGGTCCCCCCTCATAGAATCCCCTCATGGACTCTCCCCTCAACCCCTCAGATCAATCCCCCCTTCAGAGGATCCTCCATCTTGGGGTCCCCCCTCATGGAATCCCCTCATGGACTCTCCCCTCAATCCCTCAGATCAATCCCCACTCGGAGGATCCTCCATCTTGGGGTCCCCTCAGAAAATCCCCCTTCAACCCCCTCAGGGTCGATCCCCCCTCAGAGGATCCTCCATCTTGGGGTCCTCTCATAGAATCTCCCCTCAACCCCCTCAGGGTTGATCCCCCCTCAGAGGATCCTCCATCTTGGGGTCCCCCCTCATGGAATCCCCTCATGGACTCGCCCCTCAACCCCTCAGATCAATCCTCCCTCAGAGGATCCTCCATCTTGGGATCCCCTCATAGAATCCCCCCTCAACCCCCTCAGGGTCGATCCCCCCTCAGAGGATCCTCCATCTTGGGGTCCCCCCTCATGGACTCTCCCCTCAATCCCTCAGATCAATCCCCCCTCAGAGGATCCTCCATCTTGGGGTCCCCCCTCATGGAATCCCCTCATGGACTCTCCCCTCAACCCCCTCAGGGTTGATCCCCCCTCAGAGGATCCTCCATCTTGGGGTCCCCCCTCATGGAATCCCCTCATGGACTCTCCCCTCAATCCCTCAGATCAATCCCCCCTCAGAGGATCCTCCATCTTGGGGTCCCCCCTCATGGAATCCCCTCATGGACTCGCCCCTCAACCCCTCAGATCAATCCCCCCTCAGAGGATCCTCCATCTTGGGATCCCCTCATAGAATCCCCCCTCAACCCCCTCAGGGTCGATCCCCCCTCGGAGGATCCTCCATCTTGGGGTCCCCCCTCATGGAATCCCCTCATGGACTCTCCCCTCAATCCCTCAGATCAATCCCCCCTCAGAAGATCCTCCATCTTGGGATCCCCCCTCATGGAATCCCCTCAGAGGATTCTCCCTCAACCCCTCAGGATCAATCTCCCCTCAGAGGATCCTCCATGTTGGAATCCCCTCACAGAATCTCCCCTCAGCCCCCTCAGGATCGATCTGCCCTCAGAGGATCCTCCATCTTGGGATCCCCTCACAGAATCCCCCCTCAGCCCCCTCAGGATCAGTCTCCCCTCACAGGATCTCCCCATCCTAAATTCCCCATTTCCCCCCTTTTTATCCCCCTATTTCCTCCCAAATCCGCTTTTCCCACACCCCCTAAATTAAATTCCCTTTTTTCTTCCTCCTTTCCCTCCATATCCCAAAATCCTCACACAAATTTCCCCTTTTTTCCCCCCAAAATATTCCGGGATTTTGAAACCCCCCCCCCCCCCAAACTGAGACCCTTCCCAAAAAATTATATTTTAAAATCCCATTTATATTTTTGGGAATTCCATTTTAAAATCCCATTTATATTTTTAGGAATTCCATTTAGAAATCCCAGTTATGGTTTTGGGAACCCCATTTAAAAATCCCAATTATATTTTTGGGAATTCCATTTAGAAATCCTAGTTATGGTTTTGGGAACCCCATTTAAAAATCCCAATTATATTTTTGGGAATTCCATTTAAAAATCCCAATTATGGATTTGGGAATTCCATTTAAAAATCCCATTTATATTTTTGGGAATCCCATTTTAAAATCCCATTTATATTTTTGGGAATCCCATTTAAAAATCCCAGTTATGGATTTGGGAATTCCATTTAAAAATCCCAATTATGGTTTTGGGAATTCCATTTTAAAATCCCAAATATATTTTTGGGAACCCCATTTAAAAATCCCAATTATGGTTTTGGAAATCCCATTTAAAAATCCCAATTAGGGTTTTGGGAATCCCATTTAAAAATCCCAATTATGGTTTTGGAAATCCCATTTAAAAATCCCAATTATGGATTTAGGAATTTCATTTAAAAATCCCAATTATATTTTTGGGAATCCCATTTAAAAATCCCAATTATATTTTTAGGAATCCAGTTTGAAAATTCCCCCAAAATTGCCTCATCCATGAGGAAATTCCCATTTTTTAGGAAATTTCTGCTCTGCTAATGCTGTTGGATAATGAAATTCCCTAATTAATTCCTAATTAATTCTCATTTTTCCCCCAGCCTGACGTTAGGAGCTCGTCCCTGTGAGGCATTGAGGACTGCCATGCCCTTAGGTAGGTGATTTCATACATTAAATTAAATTAAATCAAATTAAATTAATTTAATTGAATAAAAAAGAGGAGGCATGGAGAAAATTTCAAAGAATTAAATTTAAATTATTAAATTAAAATGAAATAATTCTTATTAAATGAAAAACGAAATTAAAAAGAGGAAGAATGGAGAAAATTTCAAAGAATTAAATGTAGTTATTTAATTAAAATGAAATAATTTTTATTAAATGAAAAATGAAATGAAAAAGAGGAAGAATGGAGAAAATTTCAAAGAATTGAATTTGAATTATTTAAATTAATGAAATTTTAATTATTTAATATAATGAAATGATTTTAAACTTTAATTACTTAATTTTCATTTTAATCTTTATTTTTAATTACTAAATTTTTAAATTATTATTTGAATTCCTCCTGCCTGAGGAGCACAAACTGTGGAGAGTTCCTTGCTCATTCCTTGCCCACGAATTGGGAAGGACATTTCCCACCTGATGCTCCTTCAGTTCCAGAATTATTAGTCATTAATTGTCAATTATTAATTATTATTAGTTAATGATTATTCCTACAATTAATTAAAATTCCCATTCCAGGTGCCCATTTCCAGCCCCTGATGTGAGATGGCCACCCTGGAGCCCCCCTGGGCAGGACCCCCTGGCTCTCCCTCAATCCCAGAATTATTAATAATCAATTATTAATCATTAATTATTGCCATATTTCCTCGTTGCAGGTGCCGTTCCCAGCCCCTGATGTGAGGTGGCCACCCCGGAGCCCCCCCTGGGTGGGACCCCCTGACTCTCCCTCAATTCCAGAATTATTAATTATCAAATATTATTAATAAGTCATTATATAGTAATCATTAATTATTGCCATATTTCCCCGTTGCAGGTGCCGTTCCCAGCCCCTGATGTGACATGGCCACCCCGGAGCCCCCCCGGGCGGGATCCCCTGGCTCTCCCTCAATCCCGGAATTATCAATCATTAATTATTATTAACTATTAATTAATAAACATAAATTATATTCCTAATTAACCCATATTTCCCCGTTGCAGGTGCCGTTCCCAGCCCCTGATGTGACATGGCCACCCCGCAGCCCCTGCTGTGTGGGACCCCCTGACTCTCCCTCAATCCCAGAATTATTAATCATTAATTATCAATTATTAATAATCAATTATAAATTATTAATCATTAATTATTCCCGTATTTCCCCATTCCAGGTGCCATTCCCAGCCCTTGATGTGACATGGCCACCCTGGAGCCCCCCTGGGCGGGACTCCCTTTGCTCTCCCTCAATTCCAGGATTATTATTAACTATCAGTTATTAATAATTAATTATTAGTCATTAATTATTGCCATATTTCCCCATTCCAGGTGCCATTCCCAGCCCCTGATGTGACATGGCCACCTCGGAGCCCCCCCTGGGTGGGACCCCCTGACTCTCCCTCAATCCCAGAATCATTAGTCATTAATTATCAATTAATTATAATTAATTATTAATTAATAATCATTAATTATTGCCATATTTCCCCATTCCAGGTGCCATTTCCAGCCCCTGATGTGACATGGCCACCTCGGAGCCCCCTCTGGGCGGGACCCCCTGACTCTCCCTCAATCCCAGAATCATTAATTAATTATTAATAATCAATTATTAATCATTAATTATTGCCATATTTCCTTATTCCAGGTGCCGTTCCCAGCCCCTGATGTGACATGGCCACCCCGGAGCCCCCCCTGGGTGGGACCGCCTGACTCTCCCTCAATCCCTTAATTAATTATCAATTATTAATAATCAATTATTAATTATTAATCATTAATTATTGCCATATTTCCCTGTTCCAGGTGCCGTTCCCAGCCCCTGATGTGACATGGCCACCCCGGAGCCCCCCCGCGCGGGACCCCCTGACTCTCCCTCAATTCCAGAATTATTAATAATCAATTATTAATTAATAAACATTAATTATTGCCCTAATTAACCCATATTTCCCCATTGCAGGTGCCGTTCCCAGCCCCTGATGTGACATGGCCACCCCGGAGCCCCCCCTGGGCGGGACCCCCTGACTCTCCCTCAATCCCAGAATTATTAATAATCAATTATTAATTAATAAACATTAATTATATCCCTAATTAACCCATATTTCCTTATTCCAGGTGCCGTTCCCAGCCCCTGATGTGACATGGCCACTCCGGAGCCCCCCCTGGGCGGGACCCCCCGGCCTGGCCCCTCCCCCGGGCCCGGCCCCTCCCCCAGCTCCATGCTGGGCCCCTCCCCCGGCCCCTCCCCCGGCTCCGCCCACTCCGGGCACTCCGGGCACGCGCTGCCGGCGCCGGGCTACGCGCCGGACACCATCCACCCCCTGCACAAGGTGAGTGAGAGAGAGCCCACAGTCCCAGAGCTCAAATCTCCAGAATTCCAGAGTTCCAGACCTCAAAATTCCAGAATTCCAGAATTCCAGACCTCAAAATTCCAGAATTTCAGAATCCCAGACCTCAGAATCCCAGAATTACGGACCTCAAAATTCCAGAATTCCAGACCTCAAAATTCCAGAATTTCAGAATCCCAGACCTCAGAATTCCAGACCTCAAAATTCCAGAATCCCAGAATTGCAGACCTCAAAATTCCAGAATTTCAGAATTCCGGACCTCAGGATTCCAGAATTCCACAATCCCAGACCTCAGAATCCCAGAATTCCAGACCTCAAAATTCCAGAATTCCAGACCTCAAAATTCCAAAATCTCACAATCCCAGACCTCAGAATTCCAGACCTCAAAATTCCAGAATTCCAGAATTCCAGACCTCAAAATTCCAGAATTCCAGACCTCAAAATTCCAGAATTGCAGACCTCAAAATTCCAGAATTCCAGAATCCCAGACCTCAAAATTTCAGAATTCCAGAATCTCAGAATCCCAGACCTCAGAATCCCAGAATTCCAGACCTCAGAATCCCAGAATTCCAGACCTCAAAATTCCAGAATCCCAGAATTCCAGACCTCAAAATTCCAGAATTCCAGAATTCCAGACCTCAGAATCCCAGAATTTCAGACTTCAGAACCCCTCAGGTTTGGGTGGGATTGGTGGGGTTGGGACCATCCACCCCCTGCACAAGGTGAGTGAGATCCCACAATCCCAGAGCTCAAATCTCCAAAATTCCAGAATTCCAGACTTCAAAATTCCAGAATTCCAGACCTCAAAATTCCAGAATCCCAGACCTCAGAATCCCAGAATTCCAGACCTCAAAATTCCAGAATCCCAGAATCCCAGACCTCAAAATTCCAGAATTCCAGAATCCCAGACCTCAGGATTTCAGGATTCCAGAATTCCAGAATCCCAGACTTCAGAATCCCAGAATTCCAGACCTCAAAATTCCAAAATCCCACAATCCCAGACCTCAGAATCCCAGAATTCCAGACCTCAAAATTCCAGAATTCCAGAATCCCAGACCTCCGAATCCCAGAATACCAGACCTCAAAATTCCAGAATTCCAGACCTCAGAATCTCAGAATTTCAGACTTCAGAACCCCTCAGGTTTGGGTGGGATTGGTGGGGTTGGGACCATCCACCCCCTGCACAAGGTGAGTGAGAGAGAGCCCACAATCCCAGAGCTCATATTTCCAAAATTCCAGAATTCTAGACCTTAAAAATTCCAGAATTTCAGACCTCAGAATTTCAGAATTCTGGAATTCCAGACCTCAAAATTTCAGAATTTCAGGATTCCAGAATTCCAGAATCCCAAACCTCAGAATCCCAGAATTCCAGACCTCAAAATTCCACAGTTCCAGACCTCAAAATCCCAGAATTCCAGACCTCAGAATTCCAGAATTCTGGAATTCCAGACCTCAGAATTTCAGGATTCCAGAATTCCAGAATCCCAAACCTCAGAATCCCAGACCTCAGAATCCCACAATTCCAGACCTCAGAATTCCAGACTTCAAAATTCCAGAATTCCAGATCTCAGAATCCCAGACCTCAAAATTCCAGAATCCCACAAATCCAGACCCCAGAATTCCAGAATTCCAGACCTCAAAATTCCAGAATTCCAGACCTGAAAAACCATCAGGTTTGGGCTTGATGGTTTTGGGACCATCCAAGGTGAGGAATCCCAGAATTCCAAAATCAAAGGAGGTGAAGAAGAAGATGGAGAAGGAGAGGAAGGTGGAGAAGAGAAAAAGATATTGGTGAAATCTGCTGAAATCTGATTTTTTGGGATATAATTCTGTGGCTTGGGAGCAGAATTTTTTCCAGGAATTCTCTGATTTTTTGGGATATAATTCTGTAGGTTTGGGTGGATTTGGAACAGAATTTTTTCCAATAATTCCCTGATTTTTGGGATATAACTCTATGGGTTTGGGGGGGTTTGGAGCAGAATTTTTTCCAATAATTCCCTGATTTTTTGGGATATAATTCTGTGGGTTTGGGGGGATTTGGAGCAGAATTTTTTCCAGGATTTCCCTGATTTCTGGGATGTTTTTTTGCAGCCCCTGGACGCGATGCACGAGAAGGGAATGGCGGAGGATCCTCGCTACGGGCAGATGAAGGGAATGGGGATGAGGCCGGGGGGGCACGCGGGGATGGGACCCCCCCCCAGCCCCATGGACCAGCATTCCCAAGGTTGGGATCCTGGGAAAATCCTGGGGAAAATCCTGGGAAAATTCTGGGAAAATAATTGAAAAAACATTGGGAAAATCCAGGGAAAATTCTGGGAAAATCATTGGGAAAATCCTGGGCAAATCCAGGGAAAATCATTGGGAAAATCCTGGGCAAATCCAGGGAAAATCATTGGGAAAATTCTGGGAAAATCATTGAAAAAACATTGGGAAAATTCTGGTAAAATCCTTGGAAAATCCTGGGAAAATCATTGAGAAAATCCTTGGGAAAATCATTGGGGAAATAATTGGGAAAATCTCTGGAAAATCCTTGGAAAATCCAGAGAAAATAACTGGGAAAATCCTTGGAAAATAATTGGGGAAATCCTGGGAAAATCATTGGGAAAATCCTGGGAAAATCCTGGGAAAATCCAGGGGAAATAATTGAAAAAACATTGGGAAAATCCAGGGAAAATTATTGGGAAAATTCTGGGAAAATCATTGAAAAAACATTGGGAAAATCCAGGGGAAATCATTAGAAAATACCTGGGAAAATCCTCAGGAAAATCCAGGGAAAAATCCTTGGAAAATCCTGGGAAAATCATTGAAAAAACATTGGGAAAATCCAGGGAAGATCATTGGAAAATACCTGGGAAAATCCTCAGGAAAATCCAGGGAAAAATCCTTGGGAAAATCCTGGGAAAATCCTTGAAAAATAATTGGGAAAATCCTTGGGAAATCCAGGGAAAATCTTTGGGGAAATCCTTGGAAAATCATGGGGGAAAATCCTTGGGAAAATCATTGGGGAAATCCTTGGAAAATACCTGGGAAAATCCTCAGGAAAATCCAGGGGAAATCATTGGGGAAATCATTGGGAAAATCCAGGGGAAATCATTGGGAAAATCCAGGGGAAATCATTAGAAAATACCTAGGAAAATCCTCAGGAAAATCCAGGGAAAAATCCTTGGAAAATTCCTGGGAAAATCATTGAGAAAATCCTTGGGAAAATCCTATGAAAATACTTGGGAAAATCCTGGGAAATCATTGAGAAAATCCTTGGGAAAATCCTGGGAAAATTCTGGGAAAATCCTTGGGAAAATCGTGGGAAAAATCCTGGGGAAATCATTGGGAAAATTCTGGGAAAATAATTGGGAAAAGCCTGGGAAAATCCTTGGGAAAATCCAGGGAAAATAATTGGGAAAATCCAGGGAAAATAATTGGGAAAATCATTGAAAAAACATTGGGAAAATCCAGGGAAAATCATTGGAAAATCATGGGGGAAAATTCTGGTAAAATCCTTGAAAAATCCTGGGAAAATCATTGAGAAAACCCGGGGAAAATTCTGGGAAAATCCTTGGGAAAATCGTGGGAAAAATCCTGGGGAAATCATTGGGAAAATCCAGGGAAAATCATTGGGAAAATTCTGGGAAAATCGTTGGGAAAATTCTGGGAAAATCGTTGGGAAAATCCTGGGAAAATCATTGGGAAAATCATTGGGATTTCTCTTTTTAAATGCTTTAAGGATGGCTTGAGAGTGGAATTTTCCATTCCAGCTGCCTCAGGGATGGATTTGGAATGGGATTTCCCATTCTAAACGGTTCAGGGATAAATTTGGAATGGGATTTTCTATTCCAAATGCTTCAGGGATGGACTGGGAATGGAATTTCTATTCCAACTACCTCAGGGATGGATTGAGAATGGGATTTCCCATCCCTCCTGCTTTGAGGATGGATTGGGAATGGGATTTCTCTTTCTAAATGCTTCAGGGATAAATTTGGAATGGGATTTCCCATTCCAGCTGCTTCAGGGATAAGTTGGGAATGGGATTTCCCATTCCAGCTGCCTCAAGGATGGATTGGGATTGAAATTTCCCATTCCAAATGGTTCAGGGATAAATTGGGAATGGGATTTCCCATTCCAGCTACCTCAAGGATGGGTTGGGAATGGAATTTCTATTCCAAATGCTTCAGGGATGGATTGGGAATGAGATTTCCCATTCTAAATGGTTCAGGGATAAGTTGGGAATGGGATTTCCCATTCCAGCTGCCTCAGGGATGGAGTGGGAATGGGATTTCCCATTCCAAATGCTTCAGGGATGGGTTGGGAATGGAATTCCTATTTCTAAATCCTTCAAGGATGGGTTGGGAATGGGATTTCCTATTCCAAATGCCTCAAGGATGGATTGGGATTGAAATTCCTATTCCAGCTACCTCAGGGATGGATTTGGGAATGAAATTTCCCATTCTAAATGATTCAGGGATAAATTTGGAATGGGATTTCCTATTCTAAACGATTCAGGGATAAATTTGGAATGGGATTTTCTATTCCAGCTACCTCAGGGATGGAGTGGGAATGAAATTTCCCATCCCAAATTTCTCAAGGATGGATTGGGAATGGGATTTCTCTTTCTAAATGCTTCAGGGATAAATTTGGAGTGGGATTTCCCATTCCAGCTCCCTCAGGGATGGATTCAACCTCTCCCCACCCATTTTTCTGTGTCCCCCAGGTTACCCCTCCCCCCTGGGCGGCTCCGAGCACGCCTCCAGCCCCGTCCCATCCAACGGCCCCTCCGGCAGCTCCGCCGGCGGCTCCGGCGCCGCCTTGGACGGTTCCGGTTCCGACTCTCCCGCCTTGGGCCGGGGCCCTTCGCCCTTCAACGCCGCCCAGCTGCACCAGCTGCGGGCACAGATCATGGCCTACAAGCTGCTGGCACGGGGGCAGCCCCTCCCCGAGCACCTGCAGGTGGCCGTGCAGGGCAAGCGGCCGCTGCCGGGGATGCAGCCGCAGATGCCGGCGCTGCCTCCGCCCGCCGGAGCCGCGCAGGGCCCGGGGCAAACGGGCGGAGCGGGGCCGGCGCCGCCCGGCTACTCCAGAGCTCACGGTGAGGAGGGGTGGGGAGTGGGGAGGGGGTTTGGGGTAATGGGGAGGGGGTTTGGGGGGGTTTTGGGGCAGTTTGTCCCATTGTGTCGAAGGATATGTGAGGGATTCATCACTTTGCATCCTGGGAGTTTGTCCCATTCCATCCCCTAGCGGGGCCGGCACCGCCCGGCTACTCCAGAGCTCACGGTGAGGAGGGGTGGGGACACGGGGAGGGGGTTTGGGGTAATGGAGAGGGGGTTTGGGGGGGTTTTGGGGTAGTTTGTCCCATTCTGTGGTAGGATATGTGAGGGATTCATCCCTTTTCATCCTGGGGTCTGTGGGGGGTTTGTCCCATTCCATCCCCTAGCGGGGCCGGCGCCGCCCGGCTACTCCAGAGCTCACGGTGAGGAGGGGATGGGGACATGGGGAGGGGGTTTGGGGGGGTTTTGGGGCAGTTTGTCCCATTGTGTCGAAGGATATTTGAGGGATTTGTCCCTTTACATCCTGGGGTCTTTTGTCCCAACTTCCTGGGAGTTTGTCCCATTCCATCCTGGGATCTTTGAGGAACTCATTCCTTTTCATCCTGGGGTCTGTGGGGAGTTTGTCCCATTTTATCCTGGGATTTGTGGGGAGTTTGTCCCATTCTGTACTGAGGGATATGTGGGAATTTGTCCCATCCTGTCCTGGTGGATCTGTGGGCAGTTTGTCCCTTCTCATCCTGGGATATGTCAGGAACTCATCCCTTTTCATCCTGGGATCTGTGGGGATCTCCATCTGTTTCCGTCCTGGGGTCTGTGAGGAGTTTGTCCCATTCTGTCCTGGGATTTGTGAGGAACTCATCCCTTTTCATCCTGGGATCTGTGGGGAGTTTGTCCTATTCTGTCCTGGGATTTGCGAGGAGTTTGTCCTTGTTCTGTCCTGGGACATGTGAGGAGTTTGTCCTGTTCCATCCTGGGATCTGTGGGATCTGAGGGGAGCTCATTCCTTTTCATCCTGGGGTCTGTGAGGAGTTTGTCCCATTCTGTCCTGGGATCTGGGGGGCCTCATCCTTTTTCATCCTGGGGTCTGTGGGGAGTTTGTCCCTTCTCATCCTGGGATATGTGAGGAACTCATCCCTTCTCATCCTGGGATTTGTGAGGAGTTTGTCCCATTTTATCCTGGGATATGTGAGGAACTCATCCCTTTTCATCCTGGGATTTGTGAGGAGTTTGTCCCTTCTCATCCTGGGATCTGTGAGGAACTCATCCCTTTTCATCCTGGGGTCTGTGGGGAGTTTGTCCCATTCCATCCCCTAGCGGGGCCGGCACCGCCCGGCTACTCCAGAGCTCACGGTGAGGAGGGGATGGGGGAGATGGGGAGGGCGTTTGGGAAGTCCTGAAATTACCTGAGGATGTGTTTTGGGGGGTTTGGAGGGATTTGAGGGGAGTTTGTCCCGTTCTGTCCTGGGATCTGAAGGGAGCTTGACCTTGTTCTCTCCTGGGATCTGTGAGGAGTTTGTCCCGTTCTGTGCTGAGGGATCTGAGGGGAATTCATCCCATTCCATTTATCTTATTCCATCCTGGGATCTTTGGGGAGCTCCTCCCATTCCATCCTGGGATCTGTGAGGAGTTTGTGGAGAGTTTGTCCTTGTTCTCTCCTGGGATCTGTGGGGAGTTTGTCCCATTCTGTCCTGGGATCTCTGAGGAACTCATCCCTTTTCATCCTGGGATCTGTGGGGAGTTTGTCCCATTCTGTCCTGGGATCTCTGAGGAACTCATTCCTTTTTCATCCTGGGATTTGTCGGGAGTTTGTCCCATTCTGTCTTTGGAGATCTGAGGGGAGTTTGTCCTTGTTCTGTCCTGGGATCTGTGGGGAGTTTGTCCCTTCTCATCCTGGGATCTGTGAGGAACTCATCCCTTTTCATCCTGGGATCTGAGGGGAGTTTGTCCCATTTTATCCTGGGATTTGTGGGGTTTGTCCCATTCTGTCCTGGGGGATCTGTGAGGAGTTTGTCCCATTCTGTCCTGGGATTTGTGAGGAGTTTGTCCCGTTCCATCCTGGGATCTGTGGGGATCTCCATCTGTTTCCATCTTGGGATCTGTGAGGAGTTTATCCTTTTCCATCCTGGGATTTGTGGGGAGTTTGTCCCATTCTGTCCTGGTGGATCTGTGGGGAGTTTGTCCCATTCTGTCCTGGGATTTGCGAGGAGTTTGTCCTTGTTCTGTCCTGGGACATGTGAGGAGTTTGTCCTGTTCCATCCTGGGATCTGTGGGATCTGAGGGGAGCTCATCCCTTTTCCATCCTGGGGTCTGTGAGGAGTTTGTCCCATTCTGTCCTGGGGGATCTGTCAGGAGTTTGTCCCATTCCATCTGGGATCTGTGGGGATCTCCATCTGTTTCCATCTTGGGATCTGTGGGGACTTTGTCCCGTTCCATCCTGGGATATGTGAGGAATTCATCCCTTTCATCCTGGGATCTATGAGAAGTTTGTCCCATTCTGTCCTGGGATCTTTGAGGAGTCTTTTTCCCCTCTGGTTTCATCCTGGGATCTGTGGGGAGTTTGTCCCATTCTGTCTTTGGAGATCTGAGGGGAGTTTGTCCCTTTCTGTCCTGGTGGATCTGAGGGGAGCTTGTCCCTTCTCATCCTGGGATCTTTGAGGAACTCATTCCTTTTCATCCTGGGATCTGTGGGGAGTTTGTCCCATTCTGTCCTGGAATCTTTGAGGAGTCTTTTTCCCATCTGGTTCCATCCTTGGGTCTGTGGGGAGTTTGTCCCATTCTGTCTTTGGAGATCTGAGGGGAGTTTGTCCTTGTTCTGTCCTGGGATCTTTGAGAAGTTTGTCCCTTCTCATCCTGGGATCTGTGGGGAGTTTGTCCCATTCCATCCTGGGATCTCTGAGGAACTCATCCCTTTTCATCCTGGGGTCTGTGGGGAGTTTGTCCCGTTCCATCCTGGGATCTGTGGGGAGTTGGTCCCATTTTATCCTGGGATCTCTGAGGAACTCATCCCTTTTCATCCTGGGATCTGAAGGGAGTTTGTCCCGTTCCATCCTGGGATCTGTCAGGAGTTTTATTGCAATTCCTGCAGGAATTCCCTGCTGAAATCTGATTTTTTGGGATATAATTCTGTGAGTTGGGAGCAGAATTTCCAGCATGAATTCCCTGCTGAAATCTGATTTTTTCGGGATATAATTCTGTGGGTTGGGAGCAGAATATCCTGCATGAATTCCCTGCTGAAATCTGATTTTCTGGGATATAATTCTGCAGGGCTTTTCCCCCCTTTTTTCCCTTTTTCCCCCCTTTTTTCGCCCTTTTTTCCCCCTTTTTTCCCTTTTTTCCCCTTTTTGCTCTCCCATTTCCCCCTTTTTTTTCCTTTTTTCCCCTTTTTTTCCCTTTTTTCACCCTTTTTCCCCCATTTTCCCCCCTTTTTTCCCCTTTTTTCTCCCTCTTTTTCCCCCATTTTTCCCCATTTTCCCCCGTTTTGCTCCCCCATTTCCCCCCATTTTTCCACTTTTTCCTCCCCCTTTTTTCTCTCATTTTTCCCCCTTTTCTCCCCCATTTTCCCCCTTTTTTCCCCCTTTTTGCTCCCCCATTTCCCCCCCTTTTTTCCCCTCGTTTTTCCCTTTTTTTTCCTTTTTTCCCTTCTTCCCTTTTTCCCCATTTTTCCCTAATTTTTGGCAATTTTTCAGGAATAGGAGGGCCCAACATGCCCCCTCCTGGACCCTCAGGAGTTCCCCCAGGAATGCCAGGCCAGCCCCCAGGGGGACCCCCCAAACCCTGGCCCGAAGGTAAGACCCCAAATTCACCAAATTTCACCCAAATTTCACCCAAATTTCACCCAAATTTCACCCAAAATTCACCCAAAATTCACCCAAATTTCACCCCAAATTCCACCAAATTTCACCCAAAATTCACCCAAATTTCACCCAAAATTCACCCAAAATTCACCCAAATTTCACCCAAAATTCACCCAAATTTCACCCAAAATTCACCAAAATTTCACCCAAATTTCACCCAAAATTCACCCAAATTTCACCCCAAATTCACCCAAAATTCACCCAAAATTCACCCAAATTTCACCCAAAATTCACCCAAATTTCACCCAAAATTCACCCAAAATTCACCCCAAATTCACCCAAATTTCACCCAAAAATTCACCCAAATTTCACCCAAAATTCACCCAAAAATCACCCAAGTTTCACCCAAATTTCACCCAAAATTCACCCAAAATTCACCAAATTTCACCCAAAATTCACCCAAAAATCACCCAAATTTCACCCCAAAATCACCCAAAATTCACCCAAAATTCACTCAAAAATCACCCAAATTTCACCCAAAATTCACCCAAATTTCACCCAAAATTCACCCAAATTTCACCCAAAATTCACTCAAATTTCACCCAAAATTCACCCAAAATTCACCCAAAAATTCCTGCAAATTCACCCCAAATTCCTGTAAATTCACCCCAAATTCCTGCAAATTCACCCCAAATTTCTCAGCTCTGGGAGGGTGGGAAGGGAAAGAAAATTCCTGGTTAAAATCTTGGGGTTGGAATTTTGGACAAATTCATCCACAAGTCAGATACTCCAAATTTGTGCAACTCTCTTTGACTCCTCCCATAATAATTTGATTTTTTTGAGGGAATTTAACATGGATTTCCTCATAATTTTGGGTGATTTTTTTTGTTATTTAAGGTCGATTTCCTTATAACTTTGAGTGACATTTTGGTAATTTAGGGTCGATTTCCTCATAATTTTGGGTGACTTTTTGGTTATTTAGGGTCGATTTCCTCATAATATTGGGCGATATTTTTTGCTTCTTTAGGGTTGATTTCCTCATAATTTTGGGCGATATTTTTTGCTTCTTTAGGGTCGATTCCCTCATAATTTTGGGTGATTTTTTTGGTTCTTTAGGGTCAATTTCCACATATTTAATAGGAATTTTGGGTGAAATTGGGACACATTTTTCCACAAGCTCACTCCAATTGAGATACTCCAATTTTTTATTCCGGCCCAAATATATCCATTGTTATTTTGGTTATTATATATAGATTATATTATATATATATATATATATATATATATATATATATATATATATATATATATATATATATATATATATGTTATATGTTAACATATATTATTATATTAGATTTCCAAGTAACCTAATAGGAATTTTGGAATTAATAATTAGATTTTTTTGGAGGGAATTTAAGGTGGATTTCCTCATAATTTTGGGTGATTTTTTTTGGTTCTTTAGGGTAAATTTCCTCATAATTTTGGGTTATTTTTTTGGGTAATTTAGGGTCCATTTCCACATATTTAATAGGAATTTTGGGTGAAATTGGGACAGTTTTTGCCACATCCTCTTTCTAAATCAGATGCTCCAATTTTTCATTCTTGACCAGATTAATAGATTATTTTTGGGTATTTAGGGTGGATTTCCAGGTAACTTAATAGGAATTTTGGAATTAATAATTAGTTTTTTTGGAGGGGATTTAGGGTCGATTTCCTCATAATTTTGGGTGATTTTTTTTGCTTCTTTAGGGTCAATTTCCTCCTAACTAAATAAGAATTTTGGGTGAAATTGGGATGAACTTCTCCACAAGCTCACTCCAATTGAGACACTCCAATTTTTTATTCCTGCCCAAATATATCCATTATTATTTTGGTTATTATATATAGATTATATTATATATTATATATATATATATATATATAATATATGTTATATGTTAACATATATTATTATATTAGATTTCCAAGTAACCTAATAGGAATTTTGGAATTAATAATTAGATTTTTTTGGAGGGAATTTAAGGTGGATTTCCTCATAATTTTGGGTGATTTTTTTTTGGTTCTTTAGGGTAAATTTCCTCATAATTTTGGGTTATTTTTTTGGGTAATTTAGGGTCCATTTCCACATATCTAATAGGAATTTTGGATGAAATTTGGATGAATTTCTCCACAAGCTCATTCCAATTCCAGTTTTTCTGTAATTCCCCCTAATTCCTGCCCAAATAATTCGATTTTTTTGGGGGGGAGTTTGAGGTCAATTTCCAGGTAATTTATAGAAGTTTTGGGATTAATAATTCAATTTTTTTGGGGTATTTAGGGTCGATTTCCATGTAACTAAATAGGAATTTTGGGTGAAATTGGGACAATTTTTTCCACAAGCTCATTCCAAGTCAGATACTCCAATTTTTCATTCCTGCCCAGATAATTTGATTATTTTTTGGGTATTTAGAGTCGATTTCCAAGTAACCTAATAGGAATCTTCATTTTTTATGTAATAAAAAATTACTAACTATTCCTAACTTCTCCTGTAATAATTCGATTTTTGGGGGAATTTAACATGGATTTCTTCATAATTTTGGGAGATTTTTTTGGTTATTTAGGGTTGATTTCCTCATAATTTTGGGTGATTTTTTTTTGGTAATTTAGGGTCGATTTCCTCATAATTTTGGGCTTCTTTAGAGTCAATTTCTGCATAACCAAATAGAAATTTTGGGTGAAATTTGGACTAATTTCTCCACAAGATCATCCCAATTCAGATACTCCGAATTTGTGCAACTCGCCTTAACTCCTCCCTTAATAGTTTGATTTTTTGGGGATTTAAGGTTGATTTCTGCATAATTTTGGGTGGGTTTTTTTTGGTTCTTTAGGGTCGATTTCCTCATAATTTTGGGTGATATTTTTTTGTTATTTAGGGTAAATTTCCTCATAATTTTGAGTGACATTTTGGTTATTTAGGGTTGATTTCCTCATAATTTTGGGTGATTTTTTTAGTTATCTAGGGTTGATTTCCTCATAATTTTGGGCGATATTTTTTGCTTCTTTAGCGTCAATTTCTGCATAACCAAATAAAAACTTTGGGTGAAATTTGGACTAATTTCTCCACAAGATCATCCCAATTCAGATACTCCGAATTTGTGCAACTCGCCTTAACTCCTCCCATAATAATTTGATTTTTTTGAGGGAATTTAACATGGATTTCCTCATAATTTTGGGCGATATTTTTTGCTTCTTTAGCGTCAATTTCCTTATAATTTTGAGTGACATTTTCGTAATTTAGGGTTGATTTCCTCATAATTTTGGGTGACTTTTTTAGTTATCTAGGGTTGATTTCCTCATAATTTTGAGTGACATTTTGGTTATTTAGGGTTGATTTCCTTATAATTTTGGGCGATATTTTTTTTCTTCTTTAGGGTCAATTTCCACATATTTAATAGGAATTTTGGGTGAAATTTTGGACTAATTTCTCACCAAAAAATCAATTTTTTTTTGGAAATAATCAAATTTTTTCTCTCTCCCCCCAGGCCCGTTGTCAGCAGCCGCCCCGGGCGGGGCCCCCCAGAAGCTGCTGCCGCCCCCCCCCCGCCGGCCGCCCGTCCCCGGTGCCCCCGGCGGTGCCCCCGGCGTCCCCCGGGCCCCCCCCGCCCTCGCCGGGGCAGCCGGCGCCGCCGGCGCTGCCCATGCACGCCAAGCAGAACCGGATCACGCCCATCCAGAAACCGCGCGGGCTCGACCCCGTGGAGATCCTGCAGGAGAGGGAGTACAGGTACGGGGGGGGGGGGTTCTGGAACCTTCTGTGTTCTCCTCCTCTTTATTTCTCTCCTTTTTTCATGGGATGTTCTGGAGCTTTCCTTCTCCTTCTTCTCCTTCTCCTTCTTCTCCTTCTCCTTCTCCTTCTCCTTCTCCTCCTTCTTCTCCTTCTTCTCCTTCTTCTCCTCCTCCTCCTCTTCTTCTTTTCTCTCTTTCTTCATGAGATCTTCTGGAACCTTCCATGTCCTCCTGCGGTGGGGTGGGAAGGGGTTCCTGCTGTAGGAGAGCTTCTGGAACCTTCCATGTTCTCCTGGGTGGGGTTCCTGCTGTAGGAGAGCTTCTGGAACCTTCCATGTCCTCCTCTTCTTCATTTCTCCCTTTTTCTGGAGCTTTACTCCTCTTCCTCTTCCTCCTCTTCCTTCTTCTCCTTCTCCATCTCCTCCTTCTCCTTCTCCTTCTCCTTCTCCTTCTCCTTCTCCTTCTCCTTCTCCTTCTCCTTCTTCTCCTTCTTCTTCATCTCCTTCTCCTCCTCCTTCTCTTCTTCATTTCTCTCTTTCTTTCTTCATGAGAGCTTCTGGAACCTTCCACGTCCTCCTGGGTGGGGTTCCTTCTGTAGGAGAACTTCTGGAACCTTCCATGTCCTCCTCTTCTTCATTTCTCTCCTTTTTTCATGGGATGTTCTGGAACTTTCCTCCTCCTTCTCCTTCTTCTCCTCCTTCTTCTCCTTCTTCTCCTTCTCCTTCTTCTCCTTCTTCTCCTTCTCCTCCTCCTCTTCTTCTTTTCTCTCTTTCTTCATGAGAGCTTCTGGAACCTTCCACATCCTCCTGGGTGGGGTTGGATGGGGTCCTGCTGTAGGAGAGCTTCTGGAACCTTCCGTGTTTTCCTGGGTTGGATGGGGTTCCAGGAGAGCTTCTGGAACCTTCCACGTCCTCCTCTTCTTCGCTTCTCTCCCTTTTTCATGAGATGTGCTGGAGCTTTCCTCCTCCTTCTTCTCCTCCTTCTTCTCCTTCTCCTTCTCCTTCTCCTTCTTCTTCTTCTTCTCCTTCTTCTCCTTCTCCTTCTCCTTCTCCTCCTCTTCTTCATTTCTCTCTTTCGTTCTTCATGAGAGCTTCTGGAACCTTCCATGTCCTCCTGAGTGGGGTTGGATGGGGTTCCTGCTGTAGGAGAGCTTCTGGAACCTTCCGTGTTCTCCTGGGTGGGGTGGGGTTCCTGCTGTAGGAGAGCTTCTGGAACCTTCCACATCCTCCTCTTCTTCATTTTTCCCTTTTTTTCCCTTCTTCACGAGGTCTTCTGGAACTTTCCACATCCTCCTCTTCTTCATTTCTCCCTTTTTCTGGAGCTTTCCTCTTCTTCCTCTTCCTCCTCTTCCTTCTTCTCCTTCTCCTTCTTCTCCTCCTTCTTCTCCTTCTTCTCCTCCTCCTTCTTCTTCTCCTTCTCTTCTTCTTTTCTCTCTTTCTTTCTTCATGAGAACTTCTGGAACCTTCCACGTCCTCCTCTTCTTCATTTCTCTCCCTTTTTCATGGGATGTTCTGGAACTTTCCTTCTCCTCCTTCTCCTTCTTCTCCTTCTTCTCCTTCTTCTCCTTCTTCTCCTTCTTCTCCTCCTTCTCCTTCTCCTTCTCCTCCTCCTCCTTCTTCTCCTTCTCCTTCTCCTTCTCCTTCTCCTTCTCCTTCTCCTTCTCCTCCTTCTCCTCCTCCTTCTTCTCCTTCTCCTCTTTCTCCTCTTTCTCCTCCTCCTTCTCTTCTTCTTTTCTCTCTTTCTTTCTTCATGAGAGCTTCTGGAACCTTCCATGTTCTCCTGGATGGGGTTCCTTCTGTAGGAGAGATTCTGGAACCTTCCACGTCCTCCTGGGTGGGGTTGGATGGGGTTCCTGCTGTAGGAGAGCTTCTGGAACCTTCCGTGTCCTCCTCTTCTTCATTTTTCCCTTTTTTTCCCTTCTTCACGAGGTCTTCTGGAACTTTCCACATCCTCCTCTTCTTCATTTCTCCCTTTTTCTGGAGCTTTCCTCTTCTTCCTCTTCCTTCTCCTTCTCCTTCTCCTTCTCCTTCTCCTTCTCCTCCTCCTCCTCCTCTTCTCCATTTCTCTCTTTCTTTGTTCCTTTCTTCATGGGATATTCTGGAACCTTCCATGTCCTCCTGCGGTGGGGTGGGAAGGGGTTCCTTCTGTAGGAGAGCTTCTGGAACCTTCCATGTCCTCCTGGGGTGGGTTCCTTGTGTAGGAGAGCTTCTGGAACCTTCCGTGTCCTCCTCTTCTTCATTTCTCCCTTTTTCTGGAGCTTTCCTCCTCTTCCTCTTCCTCCTCTTCCTTCTTCTCCTCCTCTTCCTTCTTCTCCTTCTCCTTCTTCTTCTCCTTTTTCTCTTTCTCTTCCTTCTTCTTCTTCTTCATCTCCTTCTCCTCCTTCTCTTCTTCTTTTCTCTCTTTCTTTCTTCATGAGAGCTTCTGGAACCTTCCACATCCTCCTGGATGGGGTTCCTTCTGTAGGAGAGCTTCTGGAACCTTCCATGTCCTCCTGGGTGGGGTTCCTGCTGTAGGAGAGCTTCTGGAACCTTCCATGTTCTCCTCTTCTTCATTTCTCCCTTTTTCTGGAGCTTTCCTGCTCCTCCTCCTTCTCCTTCTCCTTCTTCTTCTTCTCCTTCTTCTCCTCCTTCTCCTCCTCTTCATTTCTCTCCCTTTTTCATGGGATGTTCTGGAACTTTCCTTCTCCTTCTTCTCCTTCTTCTCCTTCTCCTTCTCCTCCTTCTTCTCTTTCTCCTCCTTCTCCTTCTCCTTCTTCTCCTCCTCCTTCTTCTCCTTCTTCTCCTTCTTCTCTTTCTTCTCCTTCTTCTTCTCCTCCTCCTCCTCTTCTCCATTTCTCTCTTTCTTTGTTCCTTTCTTCATGGGATCTTCTGGAACCTTCCACCTTCTCCTGGATGGGGTGGGGTTGGATGGGGTTCCTTCTGCAGGAGAGCTTCTGGAACCTTCCACGTCCTCCTCTTCTTCATTTCTCTCCCTTTTTCATGAGATGTTCTGGAGCTTTCCATCACCTCCTCTTCTCCTCCTCCTTATTTTCCTTCTCCTTCTCTTCTTCTTTTCTCTCTTTCTTTCTTCATGAGAGCTTCTGGAACCTTCCGTGTCCTGTGGGGTGGGGTTCCTGCTGTAGGAGAGATTCTGGAACCTTCCGTGTCCTCCTGGGTGGGGTTGGATGGGGTCCTGCTGTAGGAGAGCTTCTGGAACCTTCCATGTCCTCCTCTTCATTTCTCTCCTTTTTTCATGGGATGTTCTGGAGCTTTCCATCTCCTTCTTCTCCTTCTTCTTCTCCTCCTTCTCCTTCTCCTTCTCCTTCTCCTTCTCCTTCTCCTTCTCCTTCTTCTCCTCCTCCTCCTCTTCTTCATTTCTCTCCCTTTTTCATGGGATGTTCTGGAGCTTTCCTTCTCCTCCTCCTCCTCCTTCTTCTCCTTCTCCTTCTCCTCTTTCTCCTCCTTCTCCTCCTCTTCCTCTTCCTCCTCCTCCTTCTTCTTCTCCTCCTCCTTCTCCTCCTTCTTCTCCTTCTTCTCCTTCTCTTTCTTCTTCTCCTTCTCCTCCTCCTTCCCTTCTTCTTTTCTCTTTCTTTCTTCATGGGATCTTCTGGAACATTCCATGTCCTGGGTGGGGTGGGGTTCCTGCTGTAGGAGAGCTTCTGGAACCTTCCATGTTCTCCTGGGTGGGGTTCCTGCTGTAGGAGAGCTTCTGGAACCTTCCATGTTCTCCTGGGTGGGGTTCCTGCTGTAGGAGAGCTTCTGGAACCTTCCATGTTCTCCTGGGTGGGGTTCCTGCTGTAGGAGAGCTTCTGGAACCTTCCGTGTCCTCCTCTTCTTCATTTCTCTCCCGTTTTCATGGGATGTTCTGGAGCTTTCCTTCTCCTTCTTCTCCTTCTCCTTCTTCTCTTTCTCCTTCTCCTTCTCCTCCTCCTTCTCTTCTTCTTTTCTCTCTTTCTTCATGAGATCTTCTGGAACCTTCCATGTCCTCCTGGGTGGGGTTCCTTGTGTAGGAGAGCTTCTGGAACCTTCCACGTCCTCTTCTTCTTCATTTCTCCCTTTTCCTGGAACTTTCCTCCTCTTCCTCTTCCACCTCCTTCTCCTCCTTCTTCTTCTCCTTCTCCTCCTCTTCTTCTTTTCTCTCTTTCTTTCTTCATGAGAGCTTCTGGAACCTTCCATGTCCTCCTGGGTGGGGTGGGGACCTTCCATGTCCTGTGGGGTGGGGTTCCTGCTGTAGGAGAGATTCTGGAACCTTCCATGTCCTCCTCTTCTCCATTTCTCTCCTTCTTCCTGAGACCTTCTGGGCCTTTCCTCCTCCCATCCTTTTTTTCTTCCTCCTCCTCCTCCTCCTCTCCTTTCCTCCTTCTCCCCCTTCACCTCCTTCTCATTTTTCTTCTCCATCCCATCCCAACTCATCCCAAAATTCTGGAGGTGACTTCCCACCACTCCCACCCTCTTCCAAACGGGAATCACGAGCTGAACTCATCCCAAATCCTTCCTCCTCTTCCTCTTCCTCCTCTTCCTCCTCCTCAGGCTCCAGGCCCGCATCGCCCACCGCATCCAGGAGCTGGAGAACCTGCCCGGCTCCTTGGCCGGAGACCTGAGGACCAAAGCCACCATCGAGCTCAAGGCCCTGAGGCTGCTCAACTTCCAGCGCCAGGTGAGGGCTGGGCTTGGGAGCAGGAACCCAAAACATCAAAAATCCACGATTTGGGAGTGGTGGTGGCTCCCAAAAAGACCAAAATTTGGGATCAGGGACCTTGTGGTGGCTTCCACAAAAACCAAGATTTGGTAGCAGGAACGTTGTGGTGGCCCCAAAAACAACAAGGATTTGGGAGCAGGAACATTGTTGTGGTGGCTCCCAAAAAGACCAAAATTTGGGACCAGGAACCTTGTGGTGGCCCCCAAGGGATTTAGGACCAGGAACCTTGTGGTGGCCCCCCATAACGACCTCCTGGACGTTCTCTGGGGGTCCCAGCTGCGTCAGGAGGTGGTGGTGGCCCCCAAAAAGACCACAAAGAATTTAGGACCAGGAACCTTGTGGTGGCCCCCAGGGGATTTAGGAGCAGGAACCTTGTGGTGGCCCCCCATAACGACCTCCTGGACGTTCTCTTGAGGTTCCAGCTGCATCAGGAGGTGGTGGTGGCCCCCAAAACAACCACAGGGAATTTAGGAGCAGGAACCTTGTGGTGGCCCCCATGACGACCTCCTGGATGTTCTTTTGGGGTTCCAGCTGCGGCAGGAGCACCAGGACCACCAGGATTTGGGAGCAGGAACCTTGTGGTTTGGGAGAAGGAACGTTTTGGTGGTGGCTCCCAACATAACCAAAGTTTAGGACCAGGAACCTTGTGGTGGCCCCCATAACGACCTCCTGGACGTTCTTTTGGGGTTCCAGCTGCGTCAGGAGCACCAGGACCACCAGGATTTGGGAGCAGGAACCTTGTGGTGGTGGCTCCCAAAAAGACCAAAATTTAGGACCAGGAACCTTGTGGTGGCCCCCAAGGGATTTAGGAGCAGGAACCTTGTGGTGGCCCCCCATAACGACCTCCTGGACGTTCTTTTGGGGTTCCAGCTGCATCAGGAGCACTGGGAACACCAAAATTTGGGAGCAGGAACCTTGTGGTGGCCCCCAAGGGATTTAGGAGCAGGAACCTTGTGGTGGCCCCCCATAACGACCTCCTGGACGTTCTTTTGGGGTTCCAGCTGCATCAGGAGCACTGGGAACGCCAGAATTTGGGACCAGGAACATTGTGGTGGCCCCCCAAAAAACCACAGGGAATTTAGGAGCAGGAACCTTGTGGTGGCCCCCAAGGGATTTAGGAGCAGGAACCTTGTGGTGGCCCCCCATAACGACCTCCTGGACGTTCTCTGGTGTCCCAGCTGCGTCAGGAGGTGGTGGTGTGCATGCGGCGCGACACGGCGCTGGAGACGGCGCTCAACGCCAAGGCCTACAAGCGCAGCAAGCGGCAGTCGCTGCGCGAGGCGCGCATCACCGAGAAGCTGGAGAAGCAGCAGAAGATCGAGCAGGAGAGGAAGCGCCGCCAGAAGCACCAGGTGGGGGCTGTCCTTGGGTGGGAAGGTTGGGTGGGAATTCCAGGGAGTTCCAGAGAATTCCGGGGATTTCAGGGATTTCAGGGAATTTGGGAATCTTAGGAGTTTCAGGGGTTTCAGGGATTCCAGGAATTGCAAGGGATTTCAGGGATTCCAGGGATTTCAGGAGTTTCAGGGATTCCAGGAGTTTCGGGAATTCCAGGGAATTTGAGGGATTTCAGTGAATTTAATGGATTTCAGGGATTTCAGGAGTTTCAGGGATTTCAGGGATTTTGGGAATTTCAGGGATTTCAGGAATTTCAGGAGTTTCAGTGAATTTCAGGAACTTCAGGAATTTCAGGGATTCCAGGGATTTCAGGAATTAAGGGGATTTCAGGGGATTTCAGGGATTCCAGGAATTCCAGGAGTTTCAGCGAATTCCAGGGATTTCAGGAATTCCAGGAATTCTAGGAATTTCAGGAGTTCCAGGAATTTCAGGGGTTTCAGGGATTTCATGAATTTCAGGAATTCCAGGGATTTCAGGGATTAAAGGGAATTCAGGAATTTCAGGGGTTTTAGCAAATTCCAAGGATTTCAGGAATTACAGAAATTTTAGGGATTTCAGGAATTCCAGGGATTTCCGGGATTTCAGGGATTTCAGGGAATTCAGGGATTTCAGGAGTTTCAGGGATTTCAGGGAATTTCAGGGATTTCAGGGAATTTCAGGGATTTCAGGAGTTTCAGGGATTTCAGGAATTCCAGGGATTGCAGGAAATTCAAGAATTTCAAGAATTCCAGGGGATTTCAGGAGTTTCAGGGATTTCAGGAGTTTCAGAAATTTCAGGAGTTTCAGGGATTTCAGGGAATTCCAGGGCTTTCAGGAGTTTCAGGGATTTCAGGGATTTTGGGAATTTCAGGGATTTCAGGGGATTTTAGGAATTCCAGGAATTTCAGGGATTTTGGGAGTTTCAGGGGTTTCAGGAATTCCAGGGATTTTCAGGAATTTCAGGAGTTTCAGGGATTTCAGGGATTTCGGGAATTTCAGGGATTCCAGGGGTTTCAGGATTTAAGGGGATTTCAGGGATTTCAAGAGTGCCAGGGATTTCAGGAATTCCAGGGATTTTAGGAGTTTCAGTGAATTTCATGGATTTCAGGGATTTCAGGAGTTTCAGGGGTTCCAGGGAATTTCAGGGATTTCAGGAGTTTCGGGAATTCCGGGGGTTTCAGGGATTCCAGGGATTTCAGGAGTTTCAGGAATTTCAGGAATTCCAGGGATTTCAGGGATTAAAGGGAATTTAGAAATTTCAGGGGTTTCAGGGATTTCATGAATTTCAGGAATTCCAGGGATTTCAGGGATTAAAGGGAATTCAGGAATTTCAGGAGTTTCAGCGAATTCCTGGGATTTCAGGAGTTCCAGGAATTTCAGGGGTTTCAGGGAATTTAGAAATTTCAGGGGTTTCAGGGATTCCAGGGATTTCAGGGAATTTCAGGGATTCCAGGAGTTTCAGGAGTTTCAGGGATTTCAGGGAATTTAGAAATTTCAGGGGTTTCAGGAATTTCAGGGATTTCATGAATTTCAGGAATTCCAGGGATTTCGGGAATTTCAGGAGTTTCAGGGATTTCAGGAATTCCAGGGATTTTAGGAGTTTCAGTGAATTTCATGGATTTCAGGGATTTCAGGGGTTTCAGGGTTTTCAGGGATTCCAGGGATTCCAGGGAGTTGGGGGTGGTGGTTGGGGGTCCAAGGTTTGGGTGGTGGCTGTTGGGAGCGCTCAATGGGACTTGGGACAACCTGATGGCTGGTGGGACTCTGTGATGGTCATTGAAACCTTCTACTGACCACTGGGACCATATAATGGCTGGTGGGACCTTCTCCTGACCATTGTGACCTTCTACTGACCACTGGGACCATCTGATGGTCATTGAGACCTTCTACTGACCATTGGGACCTTCTACTGACCACTGGGACCATTCAGTGTCTCCTGGGACCCTCTCCTGACCCTCAGAACCCTCTCCTGACCATCAGAACACTCTCGTGACCATCACAACCTTCTGGTGACCATCACAACCTTCTCCTGACCATCACAACCTTCTGGTGACCATCACAACCTTCTCCTGACCATCACAACCCTCTCCTGGCCATCAGAACCTTCTGGTGACCATCAGAACCTTCTCTTGACCATCACAACCTTCTCCTGGCCATCAGAACCTTCTCCTGACCATCACAACCTTCTCTTGACCATCACAACCTTCTCCTGACCACCACAACCCTCTCCTGGCCATCACAACCCTCTCCTGGCCATCAGAACCTCACCTGACCACCAGAACCTTCTACTGACTATCACAACCTTCTCCTGACCACCACAATCTTCTCTTGACCATCACAACCCTCTCTTGGCCACCACAACCCTCTCCTGACCATCACAACCTTCTCCTGACCACCATAACCTTCTCCTGACCATCACAACCTGCTCTTGACCATCACAACCCTCTCCTGGCCATCAGAACCCTCTCCTGGCCATCACAACCCTCTCCTGGCCATCACAACCTTCTGGTGGCCATCACAACCTTCTCCTGACCATCACAACCTTCTGGTGACCATCACAACCTTCTCCTGACCATCACAACCTTCTCCTGACCATCACAACCTTCTCCTGGCCATCAGAACCTTCTCTTGACCATCACAACCTTCTCCTGACCACCACAACCTTCTGGTGACCATCACAGCCTTCTCCTGACCATCACAACCTTCTGGTGACCATTACAACCTTCTCCTGACCATCACAACCTTCTACTGACCATCACAACCTTCTCCTGACCACCATAACCTTCTCCTGACCACCGGAACCTTCTGGTGACCATCACAACCTTCTCCTGACCACCATAACCTTCTCCTGACCATCACAATCTTCTCTTGACCATCACAACCTTCTCCTGACCACCACAACCTTCTGGTGACCATCACAGCCTTCTCCTGACCATCACAACCTTCTGGTGACCATTACAACCTTCTCCTGACTATCACAACCTTCTCTTGACCACCACAACCCTCTCCTGGCCATCAGAACCCTTTCCTGACCATCACAACCCTCTCCTGGCCACCAGAACCTTCTGGTGACCATCACAACCTTCTCCTGACCCTGAGAACCCTCTCCTGGCCATCAGAACCCTCTACTGACCCTCAGAACCCTCTACTGACCATTGGGACCTTCTCCTGACCATCACAACCTTCTCCTGGCCATCAGAACCTTCTGGTGACCATCACAACCTTCTCCTGACCACCAGAACCTTCTGGTGACCATCACAACCTTCTCCCGACCACCACAACCCTCTCCTGACCACCAGAACCTCCAGCCCCCACCTCTCTCCTCCACCCAACCCCTCCATCTCCCCCCATTCCACCTTCTCCTGCCATTCCCACCGCGTTGACCTCCACGTGTCCTCGTTGTCCTCCACAGGAATACCTCAACAGCATCCTGCAGCACGCCAAGGACTTCAAGGAGTACCACCGGAGCGTCAGCGGCAAGATCCAGAAGCTGACCAAGGCCGTGGCCACCTACCACGCCAACACGGAGCGCGAGCAGAAGAAGGAGAACGAGCGCATCGAGAAGGAGAGGATGAGGAGGCTCATGGTGGGACAGCAGGACAGATGGACAATGTTAGGGTGGATGGATGGATGATGGATGGATGGAGATGATTGATGGATGGATGGATGGATGGATGGATGGATGATGGATGGATGGATGGATGGAT
Source organism: Zonotrichia albicollis (assembly GCF_047830755.1). Lineage (NCBI taxonomy): Eukaryota > Metazoa > Chordata > Aves > Passeriformes > Passerellidae > Zonotrichia > Zonotrichia albicollis. Next base: position 1,451,318 of record NC_133850.1, read on the forward strand.
GGATGATGGATGATGGATGATGGATGGATGGATGGATGGATGGATGGATGATGGATGGATGGATGATGGATGGATGGATGGATGATGGATGGATGGATGGATGTGGGTGATGGATGGATGATGGATGATGGATGATGGATGGATGGATGGATGGATGATGGATGGATGGATGGATGGATGGATGATGGATGGACACTAGATGGATGGATGGATGGATGATGGATGGATGATGGATGATGGATGATGGATGGATGGATGGATGGATGGATGATGGATGGATGATGGATGGATGGATGGATGGATGATGGATGGATGGATGGATGATGGATGGATGGATGGATGGATGATGGATGGATGGATGGATGATGGATGGATGGATGATGGATGGATGATGGATGGATGGATGATGGATGATGGATGATGGATGGATGATGGATGGATGATGGATGGATGGATGGATGATGGATGGATGATGGATGGATGGATGATGGATGGATGGATGGATGATGGATGGATGGATGGATGGATGGATGGATGGATGGATGATGGATGGATGATGGATGGATGGATGGATGATGGATGGATGGATGGATGGATGGATGGATGATGGATGGATGATGGATGGATGGATGGATGATGGATGGATGGATGATGGATGATGGATGGATGGATGGATGGATGGATGGATGGATGGATGGATGATGGATGATGGATGATGGATGGATGATGGATGGATGATGGATGGATGGATGATGGATGGATGATGGATGGATGGATGGATGGATGATGGATGGATGATGGATGGATGGATGATGGATGGGTGATGGATGATGGATGGATGGATGATGGATGGATGGATGATGGATGGATGATGGATGATGGATGGATGGATGATGGATGGATGGATGGATGGATGATGGATGGATGGATGGATGGATGATGGATGGTTGGATGATGGATGGATGGATGATGGATGGATGGAGAACGAGCGCATCGAGAAGGAGAGGATGAGGAGGCTCATGGTGGGACAGCGGGACAGATGGACAATGTTGGGGTGGATGGATGGATGGATGATGATGGATGGATGGATGATGGATGGATGGATGATGGATGGATGATGGATGGATGATGGATGATGGATGGATGATGGATGGATGGATGGATGATGGATGGATGGATGGATGGATGGATGGATGGATGGATGGATGGATGATGGATGATGGATGGATGATGGATGGATGGATGATGGATGGATGATGGATGGATGGATGGATGATGGATGGATGGATGGATGGATGATGGATGGATGGATGATGGATGGATGGATGATGGATGGATGGATGGATGATGGATGGATGGATGATGGAGGATGGATGGATGGATGGATGGATGGATGGATGATGGACGGATGGATGGATGATGGATGGATGGATGATGGATGATGGATGATGGATGGAGAACGAGCGGATCGAGAAGGAGAGCATGAGGAGGCTCATGGTGGGACAGCGGGACAGATGGACAACGTTGGGGTGGATGGACGGGGGTCCAGCTGTGGTGGCCACCAGGGGTGTGGTGGGAAGGTTCTGGTCAATGTTGGTGGTGCTGAGGTGGAGATGTGTCCATCTGGTGGAAGGTTGGAGGAGATCTTGGATGGATGGATGGATGGATGGATGGATGATGGATGGATGGATGGATGGATGGATGGATGGATGATGGATGGATGGAGAACGAGCGCATCGAGAAGGAGAGGATGAGGAGGCTCATGGTGGGACAGCGGGACAGATGAACAATGTTGGGGTGGATGGATGGACGGATGGATGATGGATGGATGGATGATGGATGGATGGATGATGGATGGATGGATGATGGATGGATGGATGGATGATGGATGGATGATGGATGGATGGATGGATGGATGGATGGATGGATGGATGATGGATGGATGGATGGATGGATGGATGATGGATGGATGGATGGATGGATGGATGGATGATGGATGATGGATGGATGGATGGATGGATGGATGGATGATGGATGGATGGATGGATGGATGATGGATGATGGATGGATGGATGGATGGATGATGGATGGATGGATGAACGGATGGATGATGGATGGATGGATGGATGGATGGATGGATGGATGGATGATGGATGGATGGATGGATGGATGGATGATGGATGATGGATGGATGGATGGATGGATGGATGGATGGATGGATGATGGATGGATGGATGGATGGATGATGGATGGATGGATGGATGGATGATGGATGGATGGATGGATGGATGATGGATGGATGGATGATGGATGGATGGATGGATGGATGATGGATGGATGGATGGATGGATGGATGATGGATGGATGGATGATGGATGGATGATGGATGGATGGATGGATGATGGATGGATGGATGGATGATGGATGGATGGATGATGGATGGATGGATGGATGGATGATGGATGGATGATGGATGGATGGATGATGGATGGATGATGGATGGATGGATGATGGATGGATGATGGATGGATGGATGATGGATGATGGATGGATGATGGATGATGGATGGATGGATGATGGATGATGGATGGATGATGGATGATGGATGGATGGATGGATGGATGGATGATGGATGGATGATGGATGGATGATGGATGGATGGATGATGGATGGATGATGGATGATGGATGGATGGATGATGGATGATGGATGGATGATGGATGATGGATGGATGGATGGATGGATGGATGATGGATGGATGATGGATGATGGATGGATGATGGATGGATGATGGATGATGGATGGATGGATGGATGGATGATGGATGGATGATGGATGGATGGATGGATGGATGATGGATGGATAGATGGATGATGGATGGATGGATGGATGATGGATGGATGGATGGATGATGGATGGATGATGGATAATGGATGGATGATGGATGGAT